>NC_060176.1:47876201-48131201 GCF_021184085.1 Oncorhynchus gorbuscha
CAGCTCAAACTGAATGGAAAACCATGGAGGGAGGGATGGAATCTGTCTCTATATATACCACAACGACAACAACAACAAAGTCACCAGTGCAGAACAGCGATAGAAAACGGCGACAGGTTATACAGGGCGTAGATGTAATGTAGCCGTTACATGTTATACATGTTAAACACACGGTACAGGTCATGTGTAAGTGTTGTTGTTGTTTTTTTTTATGAACAAAGATCCAAATCGATCTAACATCTTGTCTGTTGTGTTGTGTTTTTCCAACTGGAGCCTAGTGATGCATGCCGTGGCAACGGATATGTTTACAGCGTGACACATAATGTGTTAAAAACTGAATCACCATGGCGCTAGCATGCCAGAGTTCTCTAGGCCTAACATAGCCACTGTATTGACTATGAACATTCCATTCCTGAAGGGAAGATCATGAATAGCCTCCGTACTTCACACTAGTGATGGTAAAATAATGCCCCTGAGCTGGACGGGAGATCACACTCTTATTACTCACTACAGTAACCAAACAGAGGGTGTTTGGTAATGACACTGCAGAGCTCCATTCGGGGTAACTGGTCCTTCCTATTGAGGTTCAGAGACCTTATTCCCCTTAATTACAATGTGTGTGTGTTGTATGTGTGAGACTCACGGTCCACTGTCCGGCACTGAGGTTCTGCAGGGCCCCTGCTGCAGCCTCCAGAGTGTTGTAGTTCTGGCTCTCAGTGAGCAGAGACAGGTACAGCCTCACTACCTCTGGCTGGTACAGCAGCTCAAAACCTGCAGGGACACAGAGAGAGAGAGAGAGACAGAGAGAGAGAGCGAGAGAGAGAGAGACATGGAAGTTAGACACAGAGCCACACAGGGTACAGTAGACACACATGGAGGCAGAGAAGCAACAGAGACCGATTATTAAACAACTGAAATAAACAGAGACATGTAATGTAGCTTAGCAACAGAGACAGGCAATCAGAGTCTGTGAAAACTGCTCAGATAACACTGAGATCTCTAATTCAAGTCTCTCCTCACACGAGTCTGGCAGGCAAGACTATTAGGTGTCTGTCAAATTATGGGAATTATTATTACTACTCTCTCGCTCACTCTAGTAAATCGCATTAACGGGAACGTGATAAGACATGACAAACAAGGGTGCCAAGTCTACCCAAGCTATTGTTACCACTGGGTAGAAAACTGACATACATTTGCTAACAATTTTAAAATGGCATTGTCATTATTCCATAACTACAATGGAACAACAAGTGTAATAACATACTGATACTACTCGTGATACTACACAGTATTACTAATACTACTGGTAGTTAGTCTGGTGTAAGTGTGACCGACTCTTAATAGGTACAGTATGTCACGCCTTGGTCATTGTATTTTGTGTTTTTGTTATATGTTTGGGTAGGCCAGGGTGTGACATGGGTTTATATGTTGTGTTTCGTATTGGGGTTTGTATTATTTGGGATCGCGGCTGATTAGGGGTGTGGTATAGGCTTGGCTGCCTGAGGCGATTCTCAATTAGAGTCAGGTGCTTATCGTTGTCTCTGATTGGGAACCGTATTTAGGCAGCCTGAGTTTCGCTTTTATTTCATGGGTGTTTGTTCCTGTCTCTGTGTTGTAGTCACCAGATAGGCTGTAATCAGTTTCACGTTCCGTTCGGTTGTTTTTGTATTTAGTTTCAGTTATTTCATGTACCGCGATTCTTTCATTAAAGACATGAGTAACCTACACGCTGCATTTCGGTCCGACTCTCTTTCTTCAACAGACGAACGCCGTTACACAGTAGCTCAGTCACAGATAACAGTCAGCAGCCACTCACAGAATCAGTGTTTTTCTATAATAATAGAGCAATCGGCTTAATTGCCACTGTCGCTCTCAAAGTACAAATCTCTGCTGTGATCAATGACCTCAGTCACAAAACTGGTGGAGGGCGTGAGCTGGGCTGTGGCGGTCACCAAAATGTGTCAGTCTGTGATTGTCAAGCAAATAACTGTCGGTCTCAAGGTAATTGACCGTCAATTAACATAAACACATTTAGTGTCTCCTGCCTTCCCACACATAACCTACAAGCTTCCCACACATAAATTTCATGGGATTATTTTATAGTATGAAGAATACAATTGAACAAATCTGAATAAAATATTAATATTTTCTCCAAACAATTTGGGGGACTGCGCACATGCTACAAGCCATTTTTAAAAAGTCTAATAAATTCATGTAATATAGTCTACACCTTCACAAAAAAATCCATTATTTATTTTAGACATGCTTGGTCCTGATGGGGCTATGCCAAATGGCTGTGGGCTTCACTAGTTAATTTTAGTAGACCAGATTTGCTTAGAATTTCATGGGATTATTTTATAGTATGAAGAATACAATTGAAAAAATCTGAATAAAATATTAATATTTTCTACAAACAATTTTTGGCCACTTTGGCCACTTTGGACTAGGCTACATGAGATGTGTGACTGATTTGAACAAGTCGCAAAAAGGCCTTGTTTCTTATGCTGGGCATCATTCACAAGTGATAGTACAAGTGATATATACTATCACTTGTGATATATACTATCACAAGTGATAGTATATAATTCACAAGTGATAGTATATAATTCACAAGTGATAGTATATAATTCACAAGTGATAGTATATAATTCACAAGTGATAGTATATAATTCACAAGTGATAGTATATAATTCACAAGTGATAGGCCAATATTGTCACCCATCAGACTACAGTTTGGTAATACGGTCACCGCAACAGCCCTAGGCGTGAGTGTGACATTTCAAACAGACCTCGGTAATGGCAGCTGATAGCAAGGTAAAGCGGAGCTTGTTGACATGGTCGGATCACTATGACTACAGATTATAGTTTAGGACTGTGTTTACACAGTTTAGGATCAGGACAGTTTAGGATCACTTAAACTATAAAATGGGTAGAGCAAATGTCATTGTTTGTAATGATATGAATACTACCACTCATAACCTGGTACTTCTCTCATTTAGACTAATTTGCACACAAATAAATAATCTGTTGACACAGACAAAGATTCAGTCGATCTTACAAGACATTGATTTTTGACAACAAATCATCACTCGCACCAGGACCATAAATACATTAGGATTGTGAATCATGAGGTAAGTAGATATCGATTTCACATATACAACAAAATCGAGGATCTGGGAGCAAAGTTTCTCTGTCTATTTAACACAGTCTGTATATGGTTAGCTTTGGCTGTGATGGTGTAATTACATTATCAGCTATCAGATGTCTGAGGCTGGTCAGAAAGAGGCAGAGTGTATATCGAATCCCTTTCTCCTTTTCCACTGCCAAGGTCACCACAGGCTGTTTGACATCCCAGGGGAGGATCACTTCTCATACTGTAATACATCCACACAAACAGCCAGTCGCTACGGAAGACAGCTTGGCTTGGCTCTATGGACTCAAAACCAAGTACTTCAACCATATCAAAATACATTTGTATTCACATTCTCCCAAACTGACAGTCAAGACCTTCTGCACTTTAACGTGTGGTGGTTCTGAAAAGACTGCCTTTCCTTCAGTGTTTTCTGAATAATAGTGTCAGTCAGAACGCACACATTTTAGTAGCTTGTTGATAGTTGAACTAAATTCAAAATGTTTTCAGCAGTTTTTTTGCCATGTAGCAAACTACAGGAACTTGTTTTTGCAGAAACAAAGGAAAATATGGGTAAAGTACGCAATCATTTCCTTTATCGGCATCAGACCTGCGTAATTTTCACGAGAAACCTAGTTTGTGTTTTTAATAGGCAAGATTACAAATTCTCTTAAGACACGGCCCCAAAGAGATCTCTTCTATCAATTTGCAGTCTGACATTTCAGATTTACATATGATTTTCACAAATTAATTAGGATGAAGTCAACTAAAGTTACTTTGAAGAAGTAGTTAAGTAAACTATATTTCTCTTAAGGTTGGCTTTAGTGTAATTTTTCCAATGTGATGTAATTTGTAGCAGAGTATCTTCCCTAACACACACACACACACACACACACTTATTCACAGAGCTTAAATGAAAGACAATAACCATCAATTTATTCTATGTTATTTGAAGCAGTCCTTTCGAGAGGTATATTTTGAACCCATGAATTATGTGGGCAAGACCATATGAACACTTTATGATTGATACATCGTGGTTGGTGAGGCTCTCCATACATTCTTTGGTAGAAATGAGAAGGCTGAAAGCCAAAGTAATAAACTGAACCAAAATATACGCATCAAAATAAACGCATCATGCAACAATTTCAAAGATTTTACTGAGTTACAGGACAGATCCTTGCGTCATGAGGCCGTTGAGTATCATGCTGAAACGTGATGGCAGTGGATGAATGGCACGACAAGGAGCCTCAGGATCTCGCCACGGTATCGCTGTACATTCAAATCGCACATCGATAAAATGTAATTGTGTTCGTTGTTCATAGCTTATGCCCGCCTGTCCATACCATAACCCTACCTCCACCATGGGGCACTCTGTTCACAACGTTGACATCAGTAAACCGCTCACGCACACAAAATACACATGGTTTTCAATCTGCCCAGTACAGTTGAAACCGGGATTTAACCGTTAAGTGTCCATCGTAGGTGAGCATTTGCATACGGAAATTGGTTACGCCGCCGTACCAGTCAGGTCAAGATCATGGTGAGGACGACAAACACGCAGATGAGCTTCCCTGACAAGGTTTCTGACAGTTCGTGCAGAAATTCTTCAGTTGTACAAAGCCACAGTTTCATAACCTGTCCGGGTGGCTGGTCTCAGATGATCCCGCAGGTGAAGAAGCCGGATGTGGAGGTCCTGGGCTGACCTGGTCACACGTGGTCTGCGGTTGTGATGCCGGTTGGACGTACTGCCAAATTCACTAAAACGTAGGCGGCTTACGGTGGACATTCTCTGGCAACAGCTCTGGTGGACATTCTCTGGCAACAGCTCTGGTGGACATTCTCTGGCAACAGCTCTGGTGGACATTCTCTGGCAACAGCTCTGGTGGACATTCTCTGGCAACAGCTCTGGTGGACATTCCCGCAGTGAGAATTCCAATTGCACACTCCTTCAAAACTTCAGACATCTGTGGCATTGTTTTTTGTGACAAAACTGCACATTTTAGAATGGCCTTTTATTGTCCCCAGCACATGGTGCACCTGTGTAATGGTCATGCTGTTTAAATCAGCTTCTTGACATGCCACACCTGTCAGGTAGTTAGATTATCTTCGCAAATGAGAAATGCTCACTAATAGGAATGTAAACAAAATTTGACAGAAATAAGCTTGTTGTGCTTATATAAAACACTGTGCATGTTGCGTTTATATTTCTGTTCAGTGTAGAAAGTGGTGAAAGCCTTATAATTAATACAAGTACTGCTTGCTTCAATGGATGACGCCAAGAAGAATACTTGGATATCTGGAAGGGCCTTTTACCATCACCTTAATGAGGAAAAGAAGAAAGATAAAGTCTAGAGTCAGACAACTTACTCCAAAGCCACGGAGAGGAGACACGAGGGAGCAGAGCTCGGCTACATTCTACATTCTGGGCATGAGCAGACCTGTCTTCAGGAAATGTACAAACCTTGAATAACAATTTTCAAGTCTAAATCTGGGGTTCACACCCATAATTTTGAAGGAAGAGGAAATTGGGGATGTTGGTCCATTCATCCTGGGGTTGCCAGATCCAGAAAGTCCATAGAGCGGTTTCCTTTCAGAGCTCCTGTCCTCATCCCTCCAGAATATCCCTCCACAACCATGTAAACCAATTGCGGTGCGTGGAGAGAGGGTTGCCAGTCGTAACCAAAGAAAGATCCTTGTTTGTGTTGAGGATTCGGGTTTCTAAGGAGCTCTGTGAGTCAGAGAGGCCACAGTATGTGAGTGATCAAAGAGAGGCCACAGCATGTGAGTGATCAAAGAGAGGCCAGCTAAAGTGTGACTGACAACAAATGAGCGGCTTTCGTCTGAGGCTTAAACAGCATAACGCAGCTGGGCAGCAGAGTCAGTAAAACAGTAGAACAGAAACAGACAGAACAGCAATACGATTCTCCATACGACTTTGCTTGTGTCAGACATTCAGTCAGTGCAGACTCTGCAAATTCAAGGCCATTTAATCAAGACTCACTGGCTTCACAGCAGGCAGATTATTTTCACACCAAGTCTCAGCCCTGTTCAAACCTCCCAGTGCCAAGTTCACTTTAAATCCAAGACAGTGTTTTAATAACCAAAAATCTGTAAATAAACAATCGTACATTTCCCCGTTCCCCGCTCTCGTGTAATTCCAGGCAGACCGTTATGAAATTGCTATTTCGGAGCCAAGGGCTCAGATAACGTACTGTTCCCTCAGAGACACATGAGAAAGGAGAGACATTCATAGGGCCTTTAAACTCATTCCTAGAGCTCTCTCTGGGATCTCCACATGTCCAGCCAATGAAGATGCGCTCCAAAGCTCGGCATCCATGTCCACAGTTGACATAGTAACTCTGTAAGGTTCATTTCTATGGTCTGCAGTGACATTTCAGTGGACATGCATAGCGGTTGGGGTTAGCCACAGAGATTCCCCATATCATTTGTTTTTCTATGGTTTGCAGTGCGCCTTCATAGTTCACCTTCATGTCAGACTAGTTAGTAGGCTATAGAGCAGAGGTCGGCAACAGGGGGGTTGGGGGACTTGTAAAATCACCAGGAATTCTGCTAGAAATGTGTTTGATTTAGGTAATCTGTTCCCAGGAGACATGTGATCATATCTCAATGTAATTGAAGGTATGAAATAATTGCAATTTTCAAATAATCTATTTTTTAGGGTTTAGTTGTGGTAAATTTGTAGCGTTCTAATTATGCTCCGGCCGCCACTATTCACTCTGACTGGAGTTGCCTACCCCTGCTGTAGGGTGACGCTGTACTAGTATAGCACAGCCATGACATGTACAGTGTGTTATCTGCATTCACCACTTCCCCGTCATTAGTTAGCGCCTAGCTGCTAGCTGCTTGCCAGGCAGGTTGTGAGCAGGGAATTCTAATTCATGGTGAATAGATCAGTTGTTGCTGTGACACGACCGATCCGTCCCCCCTATTGCTGGTTCTGAGAGCCACAAACCCATATTGCACTCACCCTCTCTCAAGGCCTTGACATGTACCGCACATATTATAATTCTACAATTAATCGAAATAAAAATGTTGACAAACATGAATGCGCACACACACCCCCTCCCATCAATCCCCACCCTACGCACAAACTAACATCAAACATTATCCTCCCCTCTGGGTGCAAGGCTAGCATGTACAGTATATTCCCTGTACGTGCCTATACATTTTCTCCAGTAGTCCGGTCAGATGAGCGGTGTGTTGCTGTGGCCTCCCCTTTCCCAAGCAGTCAAACGCTAAGAGAGCGCGGGACATCAAACCAGCGAGCTGAGGGACACACTTGGGGAGGCCCGAGATCACTTCTAAGTCAGCTGATAGGGCGGCGGCCAAATCAGAGTCGAGAGGAGAGGAAGCGTGTGCTGCACTCAGTGTGTGAGAGTGAAAGTAGGTTACAACAAAGTAAAGTCGAGGCGAGTGAGTGACGCAAGTGCTCATCAATTCAGTATTAGAATAATAGGGTTCAAGTGGGTTCACTCTTGGCTGCAATTAAAAGTGCAGGTGTTGCAGCTGACAAGCAGCAACATCATTACAGATTAACTGACAGAAACAAGCTGACACACACACACACACACACACACACACACACACACACACACACACACACACACACACACACACACACACACACAAGCCCTCTATCAAAATGTGTTGTTCATCAATCAAAACTAAAAACGGGGAGCATATTGTAACCTCAATCTGAGGCTAGCCTCATACCTAAGCCTCCCACTTCTTCCACCCACACGCTTATATTCATAGGACGCCCAGTTAAAAAGGCCATCACATCACGTGAGGAACATCTGCAGGCCGACAGAAACCACAATCAATTACAGCTCTAACGCGCCGCAAAGTGGATCCGTTTTTACAGCAGGTCAGTGTTTTCCAGTGAAGTTAGGCCATGAGATAGAAGGAGCAGAGGGCTACATCCTCTCCCTATGAAACACTAACTAAATAAATACAACTTTTGGAACAGGGTACATCAGAGGTCATGGGATCTGCATTCCAGCACTGTAACACACACACGTTTAACCCCATGAGACCCCCCGCTCTGAGTGTATGCTTAAGGTTTTCATATCCCCATCCATGTTATAGCTAACGTTAATGAATGCTTTCACAGGGGAAGCCACAGAGAGAGCAGCTAACACATCACATCATTACAGCTGCTTTTAAAAGACAATAGCCGCAGTGTGTTAACCCTGGGTGCACTGCAAAGGAAGCTTAATTGAAAAACTAAATAGAATGCTTGGAAAATAGGAGAATTGCCTATTTTCAGTTCAAACGAGTCGATGGCCTCACCGCTAATGAAGATGAGGTTTGAATGAAGCTCTGTTCACCCTCTTTCCAGCTCGTTTTCCATTTCTCTCACCCTCTTCATCCATCTTCTTCCCTCTTCATCTCTCCCCTGGCACCAATTCAAACCAGCACAGCCACTTTCAACCACAGCCATCTCACTAGAGGCAAAGAGCAAAAGTCAAGCCTTCTAAATAATGCTTACACCCTCTCTCCCGCTCTCTCTCTGTATTGGCGTCTCTGTGGGTATTGGCGTTGCGTGACCATAAAGGGCACAACACAAATAAACAGTTGGTGGCATTTAGTTGGAAGGTGACAATGGGGTACAGAGAGTAACTGGCGGTCAGCCCATCTCACGGACAGCAAGCTACAATATTAATCAAAGATACCCCCAGAGAGCAGCAGGACAGATAAGAGACCGGTGGCTGGATAATAGTCGGCATTCCACCACACCACTGGCTGCTGGCATGGTATATCAATGGGAAGACACTGTCAAAAGGCTGACGGACACTTGAGAGTTTGGTTCAGAGTGTATCCTGGATCACAACTACGGTGCCGCCATTTTAGGAGACACCAGACATCCTTCCTCCTGTTGAAAGGGGATCATGAGGTCCTGCTGTGGCACCCCAGAGTGAGACGTCTCCTAGACCTTCCAGCCCAGAGCTACCACGAGGAGAGCGAGCCACCAGTCCTCCCATGGATGTCTCGATGCCGGCCACCTCAACGGGTCACATTGTGCCACAAGTCAAACCTTTCCTGTTCTGAATCCAAAAGGACAGGTTTCCGTTTTCATCGTCCTCCAGCAGAACAGAAAACAAACACTCAGTGGTTCCTCATCCGCTCCTGAACAACACGTTCCAAAGGGTGGCTAACCAGAGGCTGTGATTCCAGCATCGAGACAACCTTTCTGGATCAACAGTTGGAATGCAATGTGCTCTGGCGTTGTTGCCAATGATCCAAAATGTAATCGCTCCTAATAGCTTCTGGGCCGTGGGTTTATATGATACCTTTGTCACGCAAGACAATAATATGCCTCAGCTGTGACCCTGACCGACCTATTGTCAATGTCTCTGTCCAGGAGGAACTCCAACTGACCACATGTCATAGGGATGGGCTAATCTGTTTCTCAGAGCCTGCCTTCAGCCCAGTCACAGAGTGGCCAGTTAGTTTCCAGTCCCTACATCCTCACTAGGGCTCACAGACAGACAGTGACCATTAGTCGGATTACGTGCGACTTCAGGGAAGGTCTAGGAACAGAGCAGCTAGCCTCTCCGCATGTGGCTGGGCCTGGCCGGACAGACACATTTAGATGCATATCTGGACCTGCGGGGGACTGGATGTTATTATGGAGGCCGCAGATAAGGCTCAGATCCCAAGGCCCATGCGGTCAGAGGCTCAGGACTAATTCTCTCTCTGTCAGGGCCTCACAACGCAGACCAGAGCACAGTGGTTGGTCGGCTGACTGGTGGACTGGCTGGCTGGCTCTCTGATGGTCAGGCTGCTCTGATGTCTGTGTGTGGATCTCCCGTAGTGCTTTAGTGTCAGACTGTATATCACAGAGGACTTCAAATCCTGGAGATCGGGTTGGGGGAGTGGGAAGGATCGTGGAACTGGGGGGGGGGGCTGAGCTGCTCACAAAATGGAGTCGCGGACAGAAAACGTGAGGGTGAGAGATCGATAAGGATATGGAGGATGAAGAGAGATAGGGAGAGGAGAGAGATGTGGAGGAGACGGGGAAAAGGAGGAGGATGAGAAAGCAGAAGAGGGATGGGAGGCGTGTAGGAAAGGCAGAGGGAGTAAGAGGCGTGTGGTGGACAGCAGAGGGTAGAGAGAGGAGTAGAGTATCGCCTGGAACCGAAATAGCATAGGGCTGAGGTTGCCACGGCAACCCCAACCTCACGACTAACAAATCTGTTCACTCGACGCCGCGGCAAAGAGGATCACACCGACAACAACATTAAAGATATTATCTTCTTATTTCCCTCTTAGTTCATTTATTTGGTGAACACTTCGAGACTGACAAGCTAAATGAAAATGAAAGAGGGTCCTTTCAAAGTCCTCGAATAACACCCTTCATCTTCCCTCAGTAAGTGACACACTTCAGACAGAAACGGCATTGCAGGGTTAGAATTAGTCTCCAGTATCTGGTGTTATTTTTAATAACAGCCCGTCTGTCTCCCAGGCAGTGTTATATTTCTGAGAGAACAGGGTTAGTGTTCTGTTCTGCAGCCTCACCTTGAGGGCTGGATGGCACCGTTTGTCAAGGCTCATCACGTACTCAGACAAAATGTTAAACTCCAGCAGCACAGTGAAAACCAAGAGAGACAGAACTGAGATAAAGCACTAGATATTACCTTCTGCGTTGCTTCACAAAGCCTGGAAGGCAAAGCCGTGAGTAAAGTTGTCATGAGGCAGCTACGCACAAACACAAACTTACAAGACAGCTGGTCAGCAATGAAAACCTTTGGTTGAACAGGATGAGAGAATTGGCATTCTGAACACGTGGCGACTGCATCCGACAAGGATTTGAGAGCGAAACGGGACATTTGTTTTTACATTAGGAATTGAGAGCGAGAGGGGAAAAAAATATAGAAATTGCAACTAGTCGACTGTAACGTGAGCGAACGCGAGACAGGACACCCGTCTGCCTAATGGCATCATAAAACAGATGAGCTCTAGAAGCGTCGCTCTACACCCGAAATAACATCTGCTAAATATGTGTATGTGACCAATAACGTCTGTTTTGACTTAGAAGGCTAAGCTGACATATCATGTTTGGAGGAGAAGCAATCTTGAGAAGGAGCGAAATAGCTAAACGATCTGAACTGTGGGGAGACTTTGAAATGAGAGACCAGTATTGCTTCTGGCTTGATCAGGGCCTTGGCACTGATGAGAGGCCAAGGGGGCTGGGGACAAATGTTGACGCGCGGGGCTAGGGTCTAGGACTGGAGATTGGAAAATAAGGCTGACACAGGGTCTGTAGCTAAGACAAGGACAGATGCAGGCTTGGGGATGAGACTGGGGCTGGTCGAGATGGGCTGGGGATCAGGTGTGCGATGAGGGCAGTGATTGTGTTTGACGGTGGAGGAATTTTGCCTGCTCGTGTCTCTGTCAGGCGCCATCTCTCACTCTGGGCTTGTGTCCCGCATGGCATTATACAGTACCAGCAATTATGGCATACACCATACGCTGTGGCATGATTAATACTCGTCTGGGAAACAAGGGGATCACAGGCTTTCTCTACACACGTATGGGAACATAATAGCCACACACACACACATTCTCTACCAGACCCTTATAAGGGTCTACAACACTGCTTACGCCTGCGCCATTTTCACAGGCAATGTTCTGTGTCTGTGGAGTGGCGTGATGAACAACACACCCTCTAATGGACACATAATACACCACCTTCACGGTCAAGGGCACAACACCTTGTCCTCCGCACCACAGGGATGTGTGTGTGTGTGTGTGTGTGTGTGTGTGTGTGTGTGTGTGTGTGTGTGTGTGTGTGTGTGTGTGTGTGTGTGTGTGTGTGTGTGTGTGTGTGTGTGTGTGTGTGTGTGTGTGTGTGTGTGTGTGTGTGTGTGTGTGTGTGTGTGTGTGTGTGTGAGAGAGACTAAAAGGAAAAGAGAAACAGTCAAGGGGAGATGGGGATGGAGGTTGACTGCATCTCAATCCCTGACAGTCTAAACATAGTCTGAGTCAGAGCGTACTTCGTCGGCCAGAAGGGCAACGGGCCCAGACACCCAGGAGTTTAGTTGGCTAGAAGTTCAAACATGACTTGACCCTGTCAGCATACACCCAGGGAGTGTAGAAAATGCTGCATGGCCTCGGGACACTTCCCTCTGTTGAGGACAGTGATCCTTGGTGTGCTTTTAAAACTCCTGTTTACAACATGGCTCAACTTTCTTTAGAACTACCAATTCGCGTCCAACGCTACGTTGACTACAACATAACACAGTGACTTCCTAGAGGGTGTTTTGTTGTGCAAACCACCATAGAGGCTTTGGCAGCGATGTCGTGTCTCTGCCATTGCGCTGGTTTTAATTAGATTCTTGCAGAAATAGAAAACAGAAACATCCCATTCTGGCTCAAACGGGGCCAAACAAAGGCTCCCAGTGGAGGGTTAAATCTCATTCTTCCCTCCTGCTGCTAATTCTCCTCTGTAATTATTGCTCCAGCCGTTCTTGTTTAGAGGGTAGCACGCTAAATCACCCAGAGAATTGTGATGATATTGAGGGCTACTGTGGATTGGATTCCCCTTTTCACACTCTCCCTAGCTAGATTCTGCAGAGCCGGAAAACACTGTTTAGAGAGAGACAAGGCAGCTAGGGTGGAAAATAAGAAACATTTCATGACGGATCTCGCAGGGAGAAAGGAAGTGGTCATGAGGATTGTAAGACCACAGGAAGACTAGTGCAATCAGAGTTGGCTATCTGCCATCGTGTTGCACACACGCACACACTAACTACAGCTACGACTACACACCACAGGTTTATTTTTACAGAGCCAAAGCATCCAGCTAATGATGCATAACAGCCTTTCAACATGGGACCTCCCATAGCTTTGGGTTATCTGAAGCCTCAGTGTATACCCAATGACCCACGGGGTGGTCTGTCTTCAGCAACAAGGCTTTCTCCCTTTGCTTTGGTTTCATTCTTTCCTTTTATGCTCATTATTTCAGCCGATCATCAACTGTTTGAATGAAATGGTTCGCGGGGGGAAATTCACAAAAGAAAATGGCAGCAGAGAGCTGAGGCGTTGACAAGTCAAATGATCACTTCTGGTTCCTTGTGTGCCCATTCCGTGGTGTTTCTGTTTCAGAGGCAGACTAGTTGAGACACGGAGTCCAGCAGAGTGTGATTATGATGCGACGATTGACAGGCTGGCAGCGCCATGGTTCATTATGACCGGGCATCAAACAGCTGGATTCAGAGAAAACTCATTTATAATCTCATCCCTTCATAGTTGGGGAGCCACCGCCCCCCCACAAACAAACACGGGTGGCTCAATATGGTGACTGGGATAGTGACTCAAAGCTAAAAGCAGTCTCATCATACCTTATTCCCTTCCAGAATAGAGACTTGCTAATGTTCCCATTTCTGTGTGCAGACACTCACATGGCAGACCGATCTAATGACAGTGAATAAGGGACAGCCTCCAGTGTCTCCTAGCAGCTTCACAGAGTCAGACTCATGTTTTATCTGACGGGTGCTGCGGGTGTGAGGTAGGTGTGTGCATTGGCACACGTGACGGGGGCAAGGAGGTGTTTGGCACTGGCACCAACCGCGCGAAGTCTCACCATCCTGCTAAATCAGCAGGATGGTAACAGCAGGAGGAGAGGAAGAGGCGGAAGGGGTGAGGAACAGCTGAGGAATATTTGTGTTTTGAGAGATAAGGAGTCACCCTGTCAGTTGGAGAGAGCGAGAGCGAGCGAGAGCGAGCGAGAGCGAGCGAGAGCGAGCGAGAGAGAGCGAGAGAGAGCGAGAGAGAGAGAGAGCGAGAGAGCGAGAGAGAGCGAGAGAGAGCGAAAGAGAGCGAAAGAGAGCGAGAGCGAGAGAGCGAGAGCGAGAGAGAGAGCGAGAGAGAGAGAGAGAGAGAGAGAGCGAGAGAGAGAGCGAGAGAGAGAGCGAGAGAGCGAGAGAGAGAGCGAGAGAGAGAGCGAGAGAGAGAGCGAGAGAGAGAGCGAGAGAGAGAGCGAGAGAGCGAGAGAGCGAGAGAGCGAGAGAGCGAGAGAGCGAGAGAGCGAGAGAGCGAGAGAGCGAGAGAGCGAGAGAGCGAGAGAGCGAGAGAGAGAGAGAGAGAGAGAGAGAGAGAGAGAGAGCGAGACAGAGAGAGCGAGACAGAGAGAGAGAGAGAGAGCGAGACAGAGAGAGAATGCGTGTGTGTTTGTGTGCATATAGCAGTCCCGAGAGTTATCGTTTCGCTATCTCGGTGTTACATTCCTCAGTAGTGAAGCACTTCTGAAGATGGAGACATGCTTTCTCTGGGTGGGGGATTGCGGCTGCAGTCTCAACATAACTGTATGAATAATTTACTGAGTTTCTACTTTCACTCGGGGCGGGCCTGTCGATCTGCCCTAACTTTCCCTCCGGTTTTGAATCCTGACTCACATCTCAAGTTATTACACAAGAGATTACTGAACAGTTTTGGGAGTTAAATAAGGGGAAATGGAAGGCGTTTACTTTCTGTTAGAGAGGTAAGGAAAGTTTCTGTGTAAGCTCAAAAAATAAATTAAAAAAGAATCAATCCACAGGGACTAAGAGCATTCCAATTCCTTCAGAACCTTCCGTCAGACTCCGGGTTCCGGTTGCGAAAGTGATAAATGTAAAGCAGTGACAATCTTCAAGGAAACATTTAGTTCCCCTCCGCGGTCTACAAAGCACCTCAGAGGTACACGCCTTGCCTCCATACTGACAGTCACCATTCAATACACAACAATTAGTCAAGTGGGATTCAAAACACATCCGTGAGTCAGAGAGCATAGGTAAAAAAAAGAGTTTCCTGTAGGTTGTAAAAGACTGTTCAAATGAAGTTACATGATATGGCAATGGCCTATGGTTTTGTCACCTTGTATGACCAGATGGAACTCCAGTTCCAACATGACTTGACCCTTTCAGGATAAACTCAGGGAATGTACTTGGTTTCCACAAGATAGCACAGCCACAAAGTCAACATTGGCTATTTAGTAAAAATTCATGAAATAATCATTTTAGGTTAGGCGTAAGGTTAACAGCGTGGTTAAGGTTACGCAGCAGTAACACACCACAGTGAGGCTCGAGTTGCTGTTGACGTTTTAAAACCCTCTTCAAATTAAACGCTAGGCTCGTAAACTAAGCCGTTAAAGCATTATGGAGTCATAGCGTTGTTACCGAATTGTTACCTCAATTCTTCAACTTGTTTGTTCGGCGAAGGGAAAACATACATCTCCAAAATAGGCAAACTTTCCAAAGCACAGTGGAGAGGAGAGGTGCATGAAAAGAGAAAAGGAAAATTAAAAACACATTCTAAGACTGAGTCCCGAGGGGACTCATGAACCTTTGCCCCGGCTACCTCTCGATTGCTCCCTCCCTCACTCCTACGGCCACTACTAAGTACAGTACACTAACACAGCTTAACGCAGCTTTAATCAATCCTCCTTGTTGTAAATACTGTAAGAAAAGCTGAACAAGGCATTCATCCTCGTCATTAAACAAACATTCAAGCATCATGAAAGAGTGCTGGCTCAGGGAAAACACAACAGAGGTGGGAGGATACATACAGTGCCTGGGATGGCAACTAAGGACATCAGAACACAAGTCGCCTGCGTCGTGAACTTTGCAAAATTGCATTTTGGCTATTTTACAGCAGAAGCATAGCATCTCTATACAGCTGTACTGTACAGTATGTGACTTAGCTTGATTGCTGTGCTCAGCTCTCCTCATGCAGGTTCCTAGAGTAAACGGAGCAGCAGTGAGTGAGGAAGGCCCGAGAGGAAGAGATCAAAAACAATGTGCTGCGGAAAAAATACAAAACTAAAATGATTAATCTGTGCCTTCTCTCCTCCCAGGACTCTCTCCCTCCTTCGGTTTCTCCTTTTTTCAAAACTGCATCTTTCCACTTTGATGCCCCCCCCTCTATCCACACCTCCGGTACTGAAGAAACAAAACAAAAAACAGTTTTGAAGTGATTTCCCTCTGCAAGGGTAGATATACACACTCCGTGCCAAACACTTCGTACATGACCTTTCCTCAAAGCAAAAGGTTTACATGTGGTGCGGTTTCAATAAACGTTGGGCTGAGACACACACACACACACACACACTTCGTACATGACCTTTCCTCAAAGCAAAAGGTTTACGTGTGTTGCGGTTTCAATTAACGTCGGGGTGTGTGTCCCATCAACTCGATCGCTCTCTCTCCTTAATGAAACGCTTTCTTCTTTCAGAGTTCTTAAATTACTTTTGTTCCAGCGCCTCTGTTCAACGCTATGAATAATGCAATAACAGGAACTTAGGAAGTCCTTTAATAATCTCTGTACTGTCAACAGGTCTGTTTATAGTGCAATCAGGCAGAGAGAATTAGCTATACACAGAATTAACAATCTCATGGTGAATTAAAAATGGCGTCCCTAAAATGATAGCGACTTACTTATGTTACTTATCTTACTTATGTCTGTAACATAACGTTTCAGTTGGGAATCTTCCGCCACGCTCTGATAGGGTGCAGACCAGTCACTACTAGTGTGTGTGATTGCGTGTCTGTGTATGCTTTTTTTAAATGCACTGCTGGAGACCCTAAATCTCATGTGGTTTTTACCGTAATCATAGACTGCAGCCTGTTGGTAAGTGATGCGGAGGGTCTGTGACCTCCATTGGACAACAGATCAGGGCTGAACTACAAATGTAATCTCCCACAAATCTCTCCCTCTGCCAATGCATTTGAGGAGAATAGCTCCCAAATTCTCCACAAACAGGGACATTAACGTAGCTAAACGTACAACCACAGTATACAGGATTATCATAGATAAACAGCGCAGGTAAATGTAATATCCTATGTGAACAATTCATGGGTAGACTGCAGCTGCAATAGTACTTTTATACTACAAAATGATTCATCCAGTTGAGCAATAGGTACGTATAAACTTTACCACGCCACATTTACATCACAGGGTAACATTTGCACTCTCAAACAAAAATCGTTTTAACCAGTGCTTCATTTGAGCCGGCACCTCTTCGTTTTGAACTGTTTCGTTTCCGGAACCTATTTGGCCGGATCCAGAACATTTACATGCATGTATTCTTTTCAAACACTGTTTGCAATGTAAACATTCAAATGAAAGCGATCTGAGTCAATTCGAGTCGCTGCCTCATTAATTATCCAGCCTCCTAAAAACGTAATGTGGGAACGTAGATTTTGAGCCCGCGACCTGATGTTCTAAAGAATGAGTTCGTGTTGGGCCGGCTCAGGCTATAATGTTGATCAAACTGTGCGCACAAGTTTGAGACCATGAAGGGCCGTTGGTGGTGAGAGGGAGAAGCGCGCCTGTATCCGGTCTCAGAACTAGAATGAGATTCACATTCTATGATCCGTCTCCCTCCCTCCGCTAGACATGAACCTGCCACATAGAGCCAATAGCTTCTTAAAACAAATAGCCTAGCTGTGGATCGTGTTAACGAAGCCCGATCACGAGGCATATAGCCCGGGAACACGCGGCAAATCTATCAGTTAACAGCATGAAGCCAGAACAAGCCGTTCGCAATATTTCAAATACAAATCAGGGTTGAAAAACACAGGTTGAAAAGCAAATAGCTCCTGCTTAAAAGATAACACTAATCTGACTGTAGGCTACGAACATTGGTTTACAATGTAAAACAAGAGATGGGCTTTTGGCATGAGAGTAAATCGTCCATCGCCGGAGAGTGAGCTACGCATCTCATTGGGTGAGTCGGCTTTTCTAGGACTATAATTTCCTCCTCATACTGTATAGTGAACAAAAATATAAATGCAACAATTTAAAAGATTTGACTGAGTTACAGTTCATCTGAAATCAGTCAATTGAAATGCATTCATTAGTCCCTAATCTATGGATTTCACATGACTGGGAATACAGATATGGGCGTGGATCAGAAAGCCAATCAGTATCTGGTGTGACCACCATTTGCCCCATGCAGAGCAACACATCTCCTTTCGCATAGAGTTGATCAGGCTGTTGATTGTGGCCTGTGGAACTTTGTCCCACTCCTCTTCAATGGCTGTGCGAAGTTGCTGGATATTGGCGGATACTGGAGCACGCTGTCGTACACGTCGTTCCAGAGCATCCCAAACATGTTCAATGGGTGACATGCCTGGTGAGTATGCAGGCCATGGAAGAACCGGGACATTTTCAGCTTCCAGGAATTGTGTATAGATCCTTGCGTCATGGGGCTGTGCATCATGCTGAAACATGAGGTGATGGCAGCGGATGAATGGCACGACAATGGACCTCTGGATCTTGTCCCAATATCTGTGCATTCAAATTGCCATCAATAAAATGCAATTGTGTTCATTGTCCGTAGCTTATGTCTGTCCATACCATAACCCCACCACCACCATGGGGCACTCTGTTTACAAAGTTGAAATCAGCAAACTTCTCGCCAACACGACACTTGGACGTACTGCCAAATTTTTTAAAACGGCGTTGGAGGCGATTAAATTCTCTGGCAACAGCTCTGGTGGACATTCCTGCAGTCAGCATGCCAATTGCACGCTCCCTCAAAACTTAAGATACCTGTGGCATACTATTGTGTGACAAAAACTGCACATTTTAGAGTGGTCTTTTATTGTCCCCAGCACAAGGTGCACCTGTGTAATGATCATGCGGTTTAATCAGCTTCTTTATATGCCACACCTGTCAGGTGGATAGATTATCTTGGCCAAAGAGACATGCTTACTAACAGGGATGTAAACACATTCGTGCACAACATTTGAGAGATATTAGCTTTCGGGACGTATGAGAAACGTCTGGGATCTTTTATTTCAGAAACAGAGGCAGTTTGCCCTCTTAAGGTCCTTAGTACTGAAAAGTGTCTGTTCCAGGTGCGTACATCTTTTATTTCAGCTCATGAAACCAACACGTTACATGTTGCGTTTATATTTTTGTTTTGCGTATAATTTGTCTCCACACACCTAGGCTATTGATGGATTCAAGACAAAAGTGGTTTTTATTGATCTCAGATTCTCAGAAGTCAAAACGCAAGACAAGAGGATTACTTCTAATTGTGTGCCATTGAAACCTTATCACATTGTAGCTAGCCAAACACTGCTTCTAGTGCAGCCAGTTTTGTGTTGCGCTACCAGTAAGCGCAGCCTGTGGAACATGCTAATTACCCTCCTCCCAGCTCATCTGCTTTACTTTAAAGCGATAAAAAGGAGGCAGAATCGGCTTAACACCTTAAAGCACCGCAATTAATTGTAATCTAGTTTAATGAGAGACCCACTTTGACTAGCTAATGTGGCTAATTGCAGCCATACAGGAAATGCTATTGACTTTGAGCGGATGCCATTAGACCTTGATGAAGGCGCTGATGTGTGAATATCGCATAGCCCACAACACACACAAATGTACTGTATCTCTCTCAGCTGCTATATGCAGACAAACACACCCTGCTATATGCAGGCAGACGCACGCACACACACCAGAAAAGGAGGCACGCGATAAAAGAGATGCGCGCACACAAAGGCAAAGCACAAAGAGATTTGTTGTGGCATCCTGCATGCCAATGTTGGACTGCAGCAACCAATTGGGATGTTTATTCTTCAGAAAGACGAGGAAAGGGTGCAGGTGGAAACGTTTCGGCTCATTCGATCAATAGAAGGAACAGTACAACGATGAACCTATATATATATTCTATCGAACCGGTAGAGGTACAGCAAACCGCCTCAGTGGCATAACATTCCTCAAGTGTATTAAGAAATAAGCAGTGCAAGTAGGGTCTCTTATCTTACAAGTAAATAATTGAGATGAGACATTAGAACATGTGCTGACTCTTAAAGTAGGCCAATAGGAGTAAAGTACTGGCTCAGCTAAGGGGAGAGGAGTACTGCAACAATCCCTTGTGTGCTGGTCCTCTCAGGTTCTGTACCAGTAACTGTAGAGGGGGTTGGAGAGGCTGGAGAAGACTCACGGCTGACAGACATGCTTTGCCACACAGGCCCAGGGTGACTCGCTTGCTTCCACTACCCACCATCAAATCCAATTCCAACCTGCTGCTGGGGAATAGCTGTCTGCCTGCCTGAACCAGCCATTCCCACCCGTCAACAGTGCTCCAACACTGCTGAAACAGGAGGGGACTGTCCCGCCTTGTATCTAGTTGGAACTTACTATAATACTCTTGCATTCCTTTATAAGTAAAATAACATTTCTCAAGGCACCTTGGATTATAGGTTCCCTTGTGGTGTGTGTGGTTCAGATAAAAGGGCTACTGGGTATCATTCAGTTCTTTAGTGACACTGTTGGGGTTGCAGAACCTGATTTACTGCTGCTTTTCATCTCCCATGTAAAGGAACTGATTCCAAATCAGCTGAAATGTTTGGGAGCCCTTTACAAAAGGCCTGATGCCTGTGATCTCTTTTCCTGGTAGCATTTGTCGTCAAAACAAGGCTAATTTGGGGAGACGATTTCAACCGTCACTTCTCTCTAAATCACAACGTGTCCTGCAGAGTGACACACACACACACACGCATAAACACACTCAAAAAGGTGATTAAATGCTCATGCACACACTTGCAAATATTTGTGATATTCTCCTTTTTAGTGAGCGGGAACAGGAGTGACCGGTCGAAGCTGTAATAAGGGAACCTCTGACAGAACAAGCCTACCTTTTGTGGGTTCAGTGCGTTTGGGGAGATCCAGAGTGTCGTAGCTTTTGGCATTCTCTCCGTTTTTCCTGCCTGGATGGAAATTGGAGAGAGAACAGTTGTACATGTCAAACAGACAACCAGAACAGTGGCGTAGTGGTAAACTTCCATCGCCGGGAAGTAACGCTCACTATACTTTCAATGCATTTTTCTGCAAAAGTGGGTCAACTGTCGCCTCCACAAAAAAAAAGTGGGTGAACCATCCACTACACCAGAGAGTTCATTGACAATGTCCCTGAGATCACTGCATGACCACACACACACACGCAGATGGACAAGACACACAGTGTGAGTGTACGTATACTGCACACACATTCAAACACAGATGGACAGACTTGAGTACACACGCCATCACCATACATGTCTAGTAGCAGCCTAGTGGGGAACCTCCTTTAATAAGGCAGGGAGGGAGGGTGAGTGAGCAGGGTGGGCCAGCTAATAAACGTCTCTCCATCCATATCGTCAACACGGACGGGACATGGCTAAAAACTAAATCCCAGGTTCCTTTTCACTACCCAAACACTACGATGCTGTGTGGTAGGATGAGGGAGTGAGAACCACATCAAATTAAGAGGGCAAACAATTGAAGTCCGTGAAACTTCTCAGTGTTGGAGGAGATCCAAACGGCTGATGCTACAGTAGCTATACGGGAAGGGGTGAGATAGTGAGACAGGAGGACACTCACCTTGATTAAACCACTCCTCTATAGTTAGCCAAGGAAGCAGCAGCAATGCCAAGAAACACAAGCAGGGAGAAGAGAAGAGTAAATGATAAAATAGGTTGTGTGGATTAGAGGTGACATAATACAAACAAGTTCAGTTTAAAGTCAACTTGGGGCTATAAAGTTCAGAGGGAAAAAGGGAAGAGAGAGTAGGAGAGCTGAGAGAGAGAAAGAGAGAACACAAGGGAGGGAGAAGGAAAGAGATAGCAAGAGAGAGTGGGAGGATAGAAGGTAAGAAACAAGTACTTAGGGCAGAATGGTGACAAGTGGAGAATTAAAACCCATTAGCACTCCATAGGTGATTCTCCTGGGACAGAGTTAAGAGGCTGTGGTGTCAGTGTACTCGGCTCATTAGAGAAAGTGTGTGTGTGTACGATCGCACAGCAGCAGCACACACAAGGAGAGAGAGGGACAGTCACTGCCACTCAAGGCACTAAGCCAGCCACACACACACAACAGCACAGGAATATAGGAATCAAAAACAAAAGGAGAAATGTAAAACGCAACCATTTTGCATTGGGTAAAAATGCTGGGCCTGAAGCGTCTGTTCATGATAATGGGTGTAATGGCAAGTGTCAGGATTCAGGGGGGGGTAAATTTGGACAATTTAACTCGGGTAACAAATTGCTGGGAGAGACCGTGTTGTCTAAGCGACTCTCTTGCAAGATCTGACTCCCCTTCCTGCACTCACACTGTTTTTGGATGGGCGTGTTAAGCATTTTTAATGTAGGCCATCTTTCCTTCAAAGTACACCTCCAGGGCCTGTGAAGACTAAACACACCACATTAACTGCTGTGTACAATAGCAGCAGACTGGCTAATTTGCCTGCGATTGCCATCTATAATATTCAATCTGTAAACACACACACACACATATTTCCAGACACACGCCCCAGTGCTTCTTGGCCTCTAAATCAGTAGCATCCCCCTCCGGACTGTGAGGGGTCAGTGAGATTGGGTCACACCTCATTGACTAAGTGATTCATTGCTGTCATTATTTGTTGTGGGAGAGGGACCTCTACTTGTTGTTCAGCCATTCATCAGTGATCGAGAGGTAGCCTACACTAATTACATCTCTGTCTAGAACCAGAGGGTAGCCTTTACTAAATAACTGTCTGCTATGGGGAAATAGCTCTGGGCTGAAGGGTACGAGGTAAATAGAGCTCTAAAGAGCTGAAATACTGTTAGCATAGGCCTGGATACATACAGTAACCTATTCAAACTGACAGGGCCCATTTAGACTATAGTATAATGGGTTTCGGTCCCCTTTTTTATTCTCTCTGTGTGTTAATCAGTGGTTCCTACAGAACATCATACACTGGCAGTGCACGGAAGCGGTTAGTTTTGGGACTGGGCCCATGTCTCCCCAGTCTCGTCTCCCTCTGTGTCGTCCCTGCCTTTCACCTTTGGCCTTCTTCCCTCCGAAGCAGCCTGCGTCGTCCTTCTTCTTCCTCTGAGGGCCCACAGAGCCCGGGGCTTGCAGCACTGATGGGTCTGTGAACTTCTCGGCCCCTGGGATCTCCTTGTGAACGTGGTAGGACAGGTTCCTCATGATACACACACAGTTCTCCACAGACTGGAGGAGGCGGGGACAAAGAGTTGTCAGCTCAACCCTGCACAGATTGTTCTCAGAATATGATATGAAAGGGACTGTTTACTCGCTGCCAAACAAGATAAAGAGACCCACTGGAGACAAGCAAAACAGAAGACAAAATCAGCATTCGTGGTATCAAATGTCCCCAACGACTACACAAAATACTGTTATAATAATATACAGGTAGAATGACGTGTATGGGGAGGTGTGTGGAGCTGGCGGCTCACCTTGTTGTCCATGTCTTTCTTCCCCACAGCTGACTGCAGGGCGTGGAGCAGAGCGTCCACCAGCCCCTCACACTCCCTCAGCCTGCGCCTCGCCTCGGCCCCGTCCGAACTCACGTTCCTGTGGAACACAGACACACCCTGGTTAGAAGCAGAAAAAAAGAGACATCCGTAAGCTGTGTTAATAAACAGCATTTAGAATCGCTTTTCATTTCACTTCCAATTTCCTCCATGAGTGGTTGAATATATTACAGAGACAGAGGGCTCCTATCTCCCGTGCACAGAGATAGCATTGCCCAGTGCCCATGCTCTAGAAGCTGAGGAGATTAAGATCAGACACA
This sequence comes from Oncorhynchus gorbuscha, assembly GCF_021184085.1. NCBI lineage: Eukaryota > Metazoa > Chordata > Actinopteri > Salmoniformes > Salmonidae > Oncorhynchus > Oncorhynchus gorbuscha. The sequence continues at coordinate 47,899,895 of NC_060176.1, forward strand.
GCTGACTTCAAGAGATAAAAGTAAACACCTGAATCTGACGACAGTGAATCAGCAGTGTAACAGCTAAGCAGACAGGGAAATAATCATTCCACAAACCGTCCCGCACAGGACATGAAAAGCGGCAACTTCCCGCCAAAGATGGAACCGTACACACGCTTGTAATCTACCATTCCGCACTCCCAAACAGACCTGTATAGTAAATAACCGTCTGCAAAGGCCTGCCAAGTGGCTCTGCGCATGTCTTTACAGAGACTTTAGTTGTGGAGCGAGAGAGCAGGAGCTGCTAGGCTCGTTGGGGACTTAATTTAAGAGGGTTTTCTTTCTGGGCCATATAATCCCATTACCAATCCACCCAGCTAGTCCTGGAGGATGATGCCTGGCGCCGCTGCGAAGGGGTTGAGGGGGACAGCCAGAGTGACACACACACTTAAATGTGCACACACTCAAAGGTGATATATGCACGAGCGCACACACTTGCAAACAGAAATGTGCATGCACACAGCCGCTCTTTTACACACCTACACACACAGGGGGAAGTCAGTCAGTCTGCCAGTCTCTGGTGCAGATTCCATTCATTGCAGGTAAAGCCTGGGCTATTATACACGTTGGGCTAATTAAAACGAAACAATGGTACAGAGAGGCAGACACCGCAGACCGACCATACGGGACTCTTTTTTCCAAGTCATAAGTACATTGTCGGGTCTGTAGTGGGTCAAGAGCTTCAAGTAAAATGGCGGCGACAGCTATGGCAGCTCTGCTTCTAGCTCCTAAGCAACTTTGTGTTATTTCTTACATTATTAGCACAGAAAATGTTTTGTGTTGTTATTACATACAGCCAGACATAACTTTTGTATATCAGAGCTGTGGTAACTCACCAGCATTACGACCAGGAATGCGACTTTCCCGAATTAGATCCTTTGTTCGTACCACCCAGGGCAATTTAACTTATTCCAAAGGCTGCTCCAAAACACCGCCGGCGGAGAAGAGGTATTCGGAGTGGACTTCTAATCCGACTCCGGAGGCGTGCACACCATCCACCGCTTCAGAGTATATTAATTGCTAATGTTTCGTCTCTGGATAACAAAGAAGACTAGCTCAGGGCGAGGATCTCCTTCCAGAGAGACATCAGGGATTGTAACATACTCTGTTTTACGGTAACATGGCTCTGTAGGGATATATTGTCCCCGTCCATACAGCCATCTGGCTTCTCAGTACATCACGCATACAGGAATAAAGCACTCGCCGGCAAGAAGAAAGGCGGGGGTGTATGTTTCATGATTAACTACCTATGGTGTGATTGTGATAACATACAGGAACTCAAGTCATTTTGATCAACCGACCTAGAATACCTCAATCAAATGCCGACCAAGAGAATTATCTTTGGTTATAGTCACAGCCGTGTATAATCCCCCTCAAGCTGATACCACAACGGCTCCCAAAGAACAACACTGGACTTTATGCAGATGAGGGAAACGCTACTGAAGTTCTACCAACACATTGACTGTAGTACTCACACTGGTAAAACATTGGACCACTGCTACTCAACTTTTCAAAATGCCAACAAGACCTCCCCTGCCCTCCCTTCTGCAAATCTGATAGACTCCATTTTGCTCCTCCCTCCCTATAGGTAGGAACTCAAACAGGAAGTACTCTTGCTAAGGTCTATTCAACCCTGGTCTGACCAATCAGAATCCATGCTTCAGGATTGTTTTGATCACGCGGACTGGGAATAACATTGACGAATATGGTGAGTGAGTTCATCAGGAAGTGTATATGAGATTTTGTACCCACTATGGCTATTAAAACCTACTCAAACGGGAAACCGTGGATAGATGGCAGCTTTCGTGCAAAACTGAAAGCGCAAACCACCGCATTTAACCATGGCAAGGTGATGGGGAATATGGTCGAATACAAACAGTGTAGTTATTCTCTCAAGGCAATCAAACAGGCAAAACGTTTGTACAGTACATAGACAAAGTGGAGTCACAATCCAAAGGGTCAGACACTATACGTATGTGGCAGGGTCTACAGACAATCACGGATTACGAAGGGGAAACCAGTCCCGTCGCGGACACCATACACATTTCCAAGATGGCGTAGCAGTCGAACGTCTTGTCGTGTCGTGTCCCTTGTATATATTGTTTTTAAAATATTTTTAAAACATATTTTTCTTCGCATATCTTTAAAAACATTTTGTTAAACCTCAACTTCTAAATACTCTCCTGCAACCCGCCTCACCCAATGTAGCTATTTTCTTCTAAAGTACTTATATCTACTTTGGATCCGGAACCAAAAAGCACCTTATACCACCCACCACTGCGACTTGTACGCTCTAGTCAGTTGGCCCTTGCTACATATTCGTCGCCAGACCCACTGGCTCCAGGTCATCTACAAGTCCATGCTAGGTAATGCTCCGCCTTATCTCAGTTCACTGGTCACGATGGCAACACCCATCCGTAGCACGCACTCCAGCAGGTGTATCTCACTGATCATCCCTAAATCCAACACCTCATTTGGCCGCCTTTCGTTCCAGTTCTCTGCTGCCTGTGACTGGAACGAATTGCAAAAATCACTGAAGTTGGAGACTTATCTCCCTCACCAACTTCAAACATCTGCTATCTGAGCAGCTAACCGATCGCTGCAGCTGTACATAGTCTATCGGCAAATAGCCCACCCATTTTTACCTACCTCATCCCCATACTGTTTTTATTTATTTACTTTTCTGCTCTTTTGCACACCAATATCTCTACCTGTACATGACCATCTGATCATTTATCACTCCAGTGTTAATCTGCAAAATTGTAATTATTCGCCTACCTCCTCATGCCTTTTGCACACAATGTATATAGACTCCCCTTTTTTTCTTTTTATTCTTCCTATTGTGTTATTGACTTGTTAATTGTTTACTCCATGTGTAACTCTGTTGTCTGCTCACACTGCTATGCTTTATCTTGGCCAGGTCGCAGTTTCAAATGAGAACTTGTTCTCAACTAGCCTACCTGGTTAAATAAAGGTGAAATAAAAAAACGACGTCTTGCATCCGGATAAGCTGATCACCATCTTTACCCACTTTCAGGATAACACGGTGCCAGCGACGCGGCTCGCTACCAAGGACTGTGGGCACTCAATCTCTGTGGCCGACGTGAGTAAGACATTAAAGCGTGTTAACCCTCGCAAGGCTGCCGGCCTAGATGGTATCCCAAGCTGCGTCTTCAGAGCATGCGCAGACCAGCTGGCTGGATTGTTAACAGGCATATTCAATCTCTCCCTATCCCAGTCTGCTGTCCGCACTTGCTTCAAGATGGCCCCCATTGTTCCTGTACCCAAGAAAGCGAAAGTAACTGAACTAAATGACTATCGCCTTGTAGCACTCACTTCTGTCATCATGAAGTGCTTTGAGAGACTAGTCAAGGATCATATTACCTCTACCTTACCTGACACCCTAGACCCAATTCAATCGAAGGCTAATACTGCTTTGAATTTATGACCTGAAAAAGGGTAGGGTAGGACAACAACACTTACTATACAAAACATTAGAAACACCTGCTTTTTCCATGACAGACTGACCAGGTGACAGCTATGATCCCTTATTGATGTCACCTGTTAAATCCACTTCAAATCAGTGTAGATGAAGGGGAGTAGACCGGTTACCGAATTTGTTTTAATCCTTGAGACAATCGCGCCATGGATCGTGTATGTGTGCTATTCAGAGGGTGAACGGGCAAGACAAAAGATTTAAGTGCCTTTGAAAAGGGTATGGTACTAGGTGCCAGGAGCACCGGTTTGAGTGGGTCAAGAACTGCAATGCTGCTGGGTTTTCCAGGCTCAACAGTTTCCAGTGTGTATCAAGAACGTTCCACCACCCAAAAGACATCCAGCCAACTTGACACAACTGTGGGAAGCATAAGGGTCTACATGGGCCAGCATCGCTCTAGAATGCTGTTGACACCTTGTAGAGTGCATGCCCCGACAAATTGAGGCTGTTCTGAAAGCAAAAAGAGGAGCAACTCAATATTAGGAGGGTGTTCCTAATGTTTTGTACACTCCGTGTAGATATACTGTATATTGAACAGATTTAAGCTTATCTATTTCGAAATTGGAGAGAAAGACAGCATGCACACTGATTTAAATCAACGATATTCGAGTGATAAGCTGTTCTAAAACTTTGCATCTGGAATTTTACAAAATTACTTGAAGATTTAAAAAAATACGGTGACCCCCGAAACCAGTTGTAGATGTGTAAATTAGACACACATTCAGTCCTTATATTACTGTACCCTAGGCTATGCTGCAGCAAACGTAGTCCTTCCCACCTTTCACAATGAGAAAAGTTAGTATGACGAGATGATACATGCATTGTGAACTGCGCTCCATAATGCGATGCGCTGTCCGTTCTCACCCTGAGAGTTGATGATTGATCATGTTTTCATTGATCAATCATTGATGATTGAGAGTTTTGTACGTGGCCCGTAGAGAAGCCAGATGTAGAAATGGCTTCAAATGTAACAGTTCCGTTTTACGTCATGCTATTCCTGGGAAAACGGTGAGAGTATGGGCGGGAAATCCCAGTAACCAATCGAAATCTATACGTCAAGATTGTTTTGATCACGCTGACTGGGAAATGTTCCGGGTCGCCTCTGAGAATAGTATCGAAATATACACTGACTCGGTGACAGGGTTCGTCAGGAAGTGCATAGAGCATGTTGTTCCCACTGTGACAATTACAAGTTTCCCAAACCAAAAACCGTGGATAGATTGCACATTTCGCAACCACAGGGCTCTCCAGAGGGTGGTGCGGTCAGCCCAACGTCTCATCGGGGGCACACTGCCTGCCATCCACGACATCTACATTACCCGTTCTCACAGAAGATTGTCAAGGACTTCAGCCACCCGAGCCACGGCATGTTCGCCCCGCTACCATCTAGGGGAGACAACGGTACTGGGACATCAAAGCTGGGACCGAAAGTCACCCTTAGCCGGTCTAGTACTCTGCCCTATGTACATAGAGTCATTGAACACTGGTCATTTGAATAATCGTTACATACAGTTTTACTCATTTTATGTGTATATACTGTATTCTAGTCATGACTCATCCTATATAACTACTGCTGTACACACGTTTTCTAGTCATATACTTTCCATACACACAGTTTTGTATTGCTAGGTATTATTACTGAAGTGCTGAAGCTAGAAACAAGTATTTAGTGACACCTGCAATAACATCTGAAAATCTGTGTACGCGACCAATAAACAGTATATGACTGGGGGCGTGCTCCCTGCCATCCAGGACCTCTTTACCAGGCGGTGTCAGATGAAGGACCAAACAATTGTCAAAAGACCCCAGTCACCAAGCCATAGACTGCTTCTGCACGGCAAGTGGTACTGGACCGCCAAGTCTGGGACCAAAAGGCTCCTTAACAGCTTCTACCCAAATCCATAACACTGATGAACAGTTAACCAAATGGCTACCGGGACTATTTACACTGACCCTTTAGTGCACCGATTAGGCACACTCACTGGAATCTACCCACACACTGACACACAAACACAAATTGACACCACACACACACTAACACTCTCCACATACGCTGTTGCTACTCCGTTTATTATCCATCTTGATCGTCTAGTCACTTTGACCCCCTACCTACATGTACATATCTCAACTTCTGTATACCCCTGCACATTGACTCAGTACCGTTGCTCCTTGTATATAGCTCCTTCGCTCATGCTAAATGTCTTACTTTTTATCACTGCATAGTTGGTAAAAGGCTAGTCAGTAAGCATTTCACGGTAAAGTCTATACCCGTTGTATTTGGTGCATGTGACAAATAAAATTGTAAATAAATTAAATAGAATTAAAACCTCACATCCCTCTTTTGGCTCAGAAGAATCACTTCCACCCATAAAGGCCACCAAGGAGCACCCAACAGGGATTGATTTGACCGGCAGGGAGGTGTGTGTGCGCTTGGGCAGACATACAAAGTGGGAAGTGTGTTTTTTTATTGGCAGGTGTCTGATTTTCCTTTTTTTCTAGAAAGTGCATCTGTTGTGGGTGTCAATCTGTATGCGTGTGTGTTTCAATGTCAATCTGCGGATGTGACGGAGGGCGTGTGTGTCTGTGTCCATTGTGTGGATGTACATCAACTAACTAGGCTGAGAGGTCAGTCATTGTGACATGTGGCCATAAAGGGACAATAGGCTGTCCTCTGGGAGAGGGTTAGAATGAGACTGCCTCACTGATGAAGACCCCACCATGTCCGTCGTCACAAGGTCAATGGTAGGCCTGGTAAAAAGGACACAGCTTAAAGGACTTTCTCTCACACACACACACACAACCTTATTTGACAGTGTAGGAGTATGGCCACACTCATCCTTTGAGGGCTCATGAGTGGCACAGCGATCTAAGGCACTGCATATCAGTGCTAGAGGCGTCACTACAGAACCTGGTTCGATTCCAGCCTGCATCACAACCGGCCGGTATTGGGAGTCCCATAGGGCGGCGAATAATTGGCCCAGCTTTGTCCGGGTTTGACTGTAAAAAATCATTTGTTCTTAACAGACTTGCCTAGTTAAATAAAAGGTTAAATAAATACAAATCCTTCCAGAAGGAAACAATGCCAAAAAGCGGCAGCGGTAATAGTGACCGATACAGAAAACGTGCTGCTCTGTCAAGGCATGAGTAACTTAATCTCCCATACATCAGCAGATATCAAATCTGCCTCTGACCAGCAAACAGTGTGTTGTTGGTTTCCGTCGCCATGGAGACACACTCAGCAGCAGGTAAGTAGAGAGAGGGGGAGAGATAGAGAGATGTAATACGTGGCTAGAACAAGGTGCCCTGTATGACCCTGTGGGATGGGCGAGACACACAGTGAACACACACACACACACACACACACACACACACACACACACACACACACACACACACACACACACACACACACACACACACACACACACACACACACACACACACACACACACACACACACACACACACACACACACACACACACAGAGAGAGAGAGACCCATGGGGAAGAGCAATCAGCTGCCAACTTCATCAGAGGGCATCCACATCCAGCTATATCAGACCTCTAACTCAGCAGCAGTCACCTCTACTACTATACAATACCCCTCCCCCTGTCAGAACCACTGACATAGGCCCTGTCGCAAATGGCACCCTATTCCTATATAGTGCACTACCTTTTGACCAGAGCCCTTTTGGTCCTTTGGGGAACAGGGTACCATTTGGGATGGAGCCACTGTAATGTGCTGCTGGCCAGATGAGAGGCAAACTTGATTACATTGATTAAAGTGAAATGGGGCAAGAGGAGGCAGCAGCTTCTCTAGGGAGGGAGTGGTGTAATCTAAGGACAGCCAGCCGGATCAAACCCTCAGCCTCCGTCTACTTCCTTACCCAGGTCACCAAGCAAAATAAAATACATCCTGATATCAAGAGTGTGTGTGTGTGAGAGAAAGAGAGAGAGAAATATGGCGAGAGAGAGTACCAAACAAGCAAAACACAAGAACGTTAATCTGGAATGTGTTACATTAGACCAAAACAGCAGGGGGTTGGGGGAGTGTTGGAGGGTGGTGGTATTGGTTGGATCCTGATCAACAGACCGCAGTGACTGCTGAGCTGAGCTGCAGTGGATTAGGGACTGGGGGTCAGACTGGCTGGGGCTGGGCGGGATGCAGGCAGCAGGGACAGAGGACAACACACACATATCTGTTGTGTTTCTGTAGGGTGACATGCTGCCATAACACAAAGTCCAAGTCACGTCAGGAGAAAGAACTACTATCTAGTCTCCAACATTGTCTGAATATTAACCTCACACGCCTTAAAAACAAAGTCAAACTGGCCAAATGGACACTAGTAGAGAGTCACAGCCAAAATGCAAACGGCCAATACAAAGACATTGAAGCTACTACATCTTTATTAGAACCACTATCTCCTGGTGGACCTTTGGCTTAACGCAGACATCCAGACTTCCTATAGACTTATCTCCAGTGTGTGTGTGTGTGCGCATGTGTGTCGGGGTGGACACACACACACACACACACACACACACACAGCAGTAGACAGAAGTCATTATCTGGGGCTATATTACACCCCCCCAGGCTTAGCCTCTGGCTTCCTCTTTGAACACTTTCCCTACAAGGTCAGTCAGTATAGAGATGGGCAGTAGTCTTGAATGACAGTTGCTAGACTGGACTAGCCAACTACTTTCTCCAGAAGAACACACCATTGGATCATGTGTTACCCTTTGAGAGAAGGCTCAAGCCATACCCTATGGAGGCAATAATCCACAGCTGCAACACATTGAGGAGAATGTGAGAATCTGAATCAAGTGAGCGAGGAAAACAAGGCTTCCTCACCAACCTGTCACCTGATTGGTATAAATCTACACACTAATTTAATCCAGTCCCAATCGACCCAACCGCCCCCCTCCATCCCCTCACAACTTTTACGATCAGGGAGAAGGTGATGCGTATTTACAAGGGCTAATGTCGTTACGGCAGTTGTAACCGTTGCGGTAAGCCCGTGTGGACACGGAAGTACTAATCAAGCATCAGGTTGCTCAGACGACCTCTAAGGTCTCTGGTTCTGCCTGTACAGGGGTCTGTTAATAGCACTGCTAATTGCCACAGCAGCAGAGACCATCGATCGCTATCCTTTCAATATCAGATACACTGGTTGAAAAGGTCTTTCAGTTCCCTCTCTCATTCAGAGAATAGCCTCTGTGGTTGAAGTGCGAGTGGTGGCCTGGCAGGTCCATATGCATTGTGCCATGGGCCCTGCTGCTGGATCATATTAACCATCTTTTGATCTGCTTCTCTTTTTCCTATGGCAGGAAGTACCTTTAAGAGGAGCGTGGGCATCAGGCCTCACGCAAGCTATTACCTCAGACAACCAGAGGTGTTCTTGAAGACGGTGGTCCACTCTGCGTCGCGGGGCTTGGAGTCCTCGTTGGGCTCGTGCTCCCAGCCTGAGTGGGGGATGATGACCTCGTTGGTCATAGTCTGAAGCCCGTGGTTTATAATCACCATCTTCAGAGGCTCATATGAAGACAGGTTCCACAGGGTCCCTAGGGCGAGGGAGGGAGGGGGATCGGGAGAGGAGCAGAGGGAGAGAAATAGATTAAGGAAAAACTGTCATTCGCCGATTCCTTTCACGTCTGAGGGAACCGACGTTCACGCAAAATGAAACCATTTACCAGTAACATGTAAAACACACAGCGAGAGCAAAGTCTTAGTTTCTCTCACAGTGAGGAGAGAGCTAGCTGTGTCTCACACTGAGCATAATTCAATCACTGAGCCTGTGAATCCTGTAATCTCAGAGAGAGGGAGGCGAGGGACACACACACACACACACACACACACACACACGCACACACACACGCACACACACACACACGGTGAGAACAGGTTTAGAGCCAGCATGGAGCCTGGCAACAGTTGCAATAGAGATAGAATCAGGAGAGATTTCACATAAATGGATGTACCAGGGCAAGACCTCCGGTTTGTGGAAAACTAAATACTACAGAATCGACTTCAAAGTCCACATACACACGCAGAGTCCCATCTTTGTTTTTATGAACTGTAGCTGCCCTCTACCCTACCCCCAGACAAGGCCCAGTGAGGGAGGAATGGTAACAAGATGAAACAGTTTCTTATTTCAGAAAGTATTGATTTCCTAGGCAGAAGAATAACAGCCAGGAGCTAAAGAGTTAGGCTAAATCTTATACACACAGACTTATGCACGGTTTCTGCCTGGTCAATATTTTCGCCGTCATATCATGCTGACTGCACACTATAAAAACCTTGGCGGGCCCAAATCTAGAAAATACCTTCAGTCTCGCTCGTGTCGTTAAGTTATGATTTGAGAAAACCATTACCTCCCTCCGACAACAATAAGTACATCTGAAAAGGGCCTCCACTCTGCAAGGCCATTAGTCAGTGAAGGCCTTAGCACACTGGTAACATGGACCAGAGCTTACCAGAGAGGCAGAACTGAGCCCTCTATGTGGCGTTAAGAGAAGAGCCATGTCGTATTTGCTAGAGGTTCGTTTGACTCGTTTCATTGGCGTGTTATTGTGGCACTCGGGCATGAACAACAGGAGATGTGGTGGCAGCCGTGGCGAGAGGAGACGGGTAGCTGAGCTGCTGCCTGGGGGACGGACTGAGCTGCTGCCTGGGGGACGGACTGAGCTGCTGCCTGGGGGACGGACTGAGCTGCTGCCTGGGGGACGGACTGAGCTGCTGCCTGGGGGAAGGACTGAGCTGCTGCCTGGGGGACGGACTGAGCTGCTGCCTGGGGGACGGACTGAGCTGCTGCCTGGGGGACGGACTGAGCTGCTGCCTTGGGGACGGACTGAGCTGCTGCCTGGGGGACGGACTGAGCTGCTGCCTGGGGGACGGACTGAGCTGCTGCCTGGGGGACGGACTGAGCTGCTGCCTGGGGGAAGGACTGAGCTGCTGCCTGGGGGACGGACTGAGCTGCTGCCTGGGGGACGGACTGAGCTGCTGCCTGGGGGACGGACTGAGCTGCTGCCTGGGGGACGGACTGAGCTGCTGCCTGGGGGACGGACTGAGCTGCTGCCTGGGGGACTACTGAGTTGATCATCTCCAACACTGGACCATTAGTGTCACTCCATTGGCTCTGACAACCAGCAGTAAACAGGCAGTGAGTAAGAAGTCAACAAGCAACCAATGGTAGTCTACAGACATCACTGGTATAGTCAACAATAGCAGGAACAGTGAAATCAATTGCTAGAATATGGACAATTGGTGGCAAATGAGTTGACATCACGTAATGGTCAACAAGCAGCCAGCAGCAGCCACCCATAGCCAACATACACTGAGTGTACATAACATTAACATGCTCTTTCCATGACAGACTGACCTGGTGAAAGTTATGATATCACTATTAAATCAACTTCAAATCAGTGTAGATGAAGGGGAGGAGACTGGTTAAAGAAGGATTTTTAAGCATTGTGACAATTGAGACATGGATTGTGTATGTGTGGCATTCAGAGGGTGAATGGGCAAGGCAAACAATATAAGTGCCTTCGAACGGGGTATGGGAGTTTTGTGTCAAGAACTGCAACACCGCTGGGTTTTCCAAACTCAACAGTTCCCCACGAGCATCAAGAATCTAGCCAACTCGACATAACTGTGAAAAGCATTGGAGTCAACATGGGCCAGCATTCCTGTGGAACGCTTTCGACACCTTGTAGAGTCCATGCCCCGATGAATTGACAGTGTTTTGAGGCGGGAAAAAAAATATTACGTCGGTCTTAATGTTTTGTACACTAACGGCACAATCCACCATCTTTGATAGTCCAGACAGGGAGTCCAATGCAATCTACTGCTACTGTATATTGTGGACAATTAGTGACCAATCAGCAAGCAGGAGACCTCAACTACTGTAATATAGTAAGACAATGCTGCCAATATTTAGAGATGGGACTGGAGAAATGTAACCACTCAAATTCATAGATCTACAGATATAAGGACTCTATGACATCAAAGTTTTTCAAATGTGTTTTAGTTGGACGTCTCAGGCTCTGCACACTCCTGGATAGCATCCTACCTGGCGTGTTGCTCCTACCAGGTGGCGTGGAGATGATCGGTGTCTGCACCACGTGCTCTCACTCTTTTTTCTTTAACTCGGCTCTCATATCCTCACATGGTCTCTCCAATCGTTTGCTATGCAGATGACACTCCACTTGTCTTTTCCTCCCACCTTCTGAAATCCAGGTGGCGACACACATCTCTGCGTGCCTGGCAGACATCTCAGCTTGGATGTCCGCCCACCGCCTCCAGAAGCAAGACAAAACGGCGCTCCTCTTCCTCTGGGGAAAGCCTGCACGCTCCAAGACCTCGCCATCATAGTTGACAACTCTGCGGCGCCACCCTCCCAGAGTTCAAAGAAACTTGTGGCATGACAACGGACAACACCCTGTTGTTCTCTGCAAACATCAAAGCAGTGACTTGCTCCTGCAGGTTCATGCTCTACAACATCAGTAGAGTGCGACCTTTCCCCTCACACAGGAAGTGGAGCAGGTCCTAATCCAGGCACGTCAGCTGCCGTCTAGACTACAGCAACTCTGTTGGGCAAGCTCCCCGCTTGTGCCATCAAACCCCAAAACGAAGCAGCCCGCCCAGTGTTCAACCTTCCTAAATTCTCCGTCACTCTGCTCCTCCGCACACACCACTGGATTCCAGTCGAAGCTCGCATCGTCATCAAGACCCTGGTGCTTGCCGACGGGGGACCAAGGGAAACTGCCCCTCCTTACCTTCAGGCTATGCCCAAACCCTACATCCCAACCCGAGCACTCTGTTCCACCCACCTCTGGTCTCTTGGACCTCCCACCCCTACGGGAGGGAAGCTCCCGCTCAGCCCAATCAAAGCTATTGTCTGTCCTGGCACCCCAATAGTGCAACAAGCTTCCCTTAAAGGCAGGTCAGCGGAGTCTTCAATCTTTTTTTTTTAATAATATTTTTTTACCCCCCTTTTTCGTGGTATCTAATTGTTAGTAGTTACTATCTTGTCTCATCTCTACAATGCCCGTATGGGCTCGGGAGAGACGAAGGTCGAGAGCCATGCATCCTCCGAAACACAAAACAACCAAGCCGCACTGCTTCTTAACACAGCGCGCATCCAACCCAGCCGCACCAATGTGTCGGAGGAAACACCATGCACCTAGCAACCTGGTCAGTGCGCACTGCGCCTGGCCCGCCACAGGAGCCGCTAGTGCGCAATAAGACAAGGATATCCCTACCGTCCAAACCCTCCCTAACCCGACGCTAGGCCAAATGGACCTCCCGGTCGTGGCCGGCTGTGACAGGGCCTGGGCTCGAAACTAGAGTCTCTGGTGGCACAGCAAGCACTGCAATGCAGTGCCTTAGACCACTGCGCCATCCGGGAGGCTGAGTCAATCTTCCCAAAACATCTGAAACCCTACCTCTTTGAAGAGGATGTTAAATAAGTCTTGGGGCACCGACTCTTTCACATCACTGCATGTCGGCCTGTACCTCCAACACAGTGCCAATTCTAAAGTATTCAGTTTCTTCACTCTTTCCCCTTAAGAACCTGAAGCATCCCTGGCCTGGCCTCCCTCAACCTCCCTAATCAAATCCCAAGGTAATGGATGGTAATGAAAGCCAAGCCGAGGCAGGCCAGGCCAGGGAAAATGGGAGGTGGACCAGTACTTTCCTCCCTCCCAGGGCCCTGGGCGGCTAATTCAATTTCCTGGGTGCTGGCTACTGCCGACATGCTGCTCTAACAGGCCCATTCACTTAGAGCTGCCCATTACACCTCTCCCTCCCTCCTGCCATTCAATAGCGAGCGAGTGAGAGAGAGGGGTGATTTGGGACTAACATACATATTAGCCATGCAGCGGGGCTAGGCTGTAACTCTCCTACTGCTGTCACATGCGTCACAGGCTAATTGCTGAGTAGAGATGACAGAGTCCAGGAGAGTGGAGACGGCGGCCACGGCAGCTGGGAGGGGAGTTATGGAACTGTGTGTGTTTATGTGAAATGGGTGGTTGGTAGTAGAGGGGATGAAGAAGGGACGTTACAGGAGGAGCTAGGTCATGTAAATAAGTAGAATAACCGGTGACAGGTAGGCCACGTGTCTGCTCATATGCCTGCATGTAGGAGGGCGTGTATGGACGTGTCTAGAGAGGGCGTGTCTAGGGGGCGCGTGCACGGGCGTGTCTAGGGGGCGCGTGCACGGGCGTGTCTAGGGGGCGCGTGCACGGGCGTGTCTAGGGGGCGCGTGCACGGGCGTGTCTAGGGGGCGCGTGCACGGGCGTGTCTAGGGGGCGCGTGCACGGGCGTGTCTAGGGGGCGCGTGCACGGGCGTGTCTAGGGGGCGCGTGCACGGGCGTGTCTAGGGGGCGCGTGCACGGGCGTGTCTAGGGGGCGCGTGCACGGACGTGTCTAGGGAGCGCGTGCACGGACGTGTCTAGAGAGCGCGTGCACGGACGTGTCTAGAGAGCGCGTGCACGGACGTGTCTAGAGAGCGGCGTGTACGGACGTGTCTAGAGAGCGGCGTGTACGGACGTGTCTAGAGAGCGGCGTGTACGGACGTGTCTAGAGAGCGTGTCTAGAGATCGCGTGTATGGAAGTGTCTCGAGAGCGCGTGCATGGGCGTGTCTAGAGAAGCGTGTATGGGCGTGTCTAGAGAGCGCGTGCATGGGCGTGTCTAGAGAGCGCGTGCATGGGCGTGTCTAGAGAGCGCGTGCATGGGCGTGTCTAGAGAGCGCGTGCATGGGCGTGTCTAGAGAGCGCGTGCATGGGCGTGTCTAGAGAGCGCGTGCATGGGCGTGTCTAGAGAGCGCGTGCATGGGCGTGTCTAGAGAGCGCGTGCATGGGCGTGTCTAGAGAGCGCGTGCATGGGCGTGTCTAGAGAGCGCGTGCATGGGCGTGTCTAGAGAGCGCGTGCATGGGCGTGTCTAGAGAGCGCGTGTATGGGCGTGTCTAGAGAGCGCGTGTATGGGCGTGTCTAGAGAGCGCGTGTATGGGCGTGTCTAGAGAGCGCGTGTATGGGCGTGTCTAGAGAGCGCGTGTATGGGCGTGTCTAGAGAGCGCGTGTATGGGCGTGTCTAGAGAGCGCGTGTATGGGCGTGTCTAGAGAGCGCGTGTATGGGCGTGTCTAGAGAGCGCGTGTATGGACGTGTCTAGAGAGCGTGTGTATGGGCGTGTCTAGAGAGCGCGTGTATGGGCGTGTCTCGAGAGCGCGTGTATGGACGTGTCTCGAGAGCGCGTGTATGGACGTGTCTCGAGAGCGCCTGTATGGACGTGTCTCGAGAGCGCGTGTATGGACGTGTCTCGAGAGGCGTGTATGGACGTGTCTCGAGAGGCGTGTATGGACGTGTCTCGAGAGCGCGTGTATGGACGTGTCTCGAGAGCGCGTGTATGGACGTGTCTCGAGAGCGCGTGTATGGACGTGTCTCGAGAGCGCGTGTATGGACGTGTCTCGAGAGCGCGTGTATGGACGTGTCTCGAGAGCGCGTGTATGGACGTGTCTAGAGAGGCGTGTATGGACGTGTCTCGAGAGCGCGTGTATGGACGTGTCTAGAGAGGCGTGTATGGACGTGTCTCGAGAGCGCGTGTATGGACGTGTCTAGAGAGCGCGTGTATGGACGTGTCTAGAGAGCGCGTGTATGGACGTGTCTAGAGAGGCGTGTATGGACGTGTCTCGAGAGCGCGTGTATGGACGTGTCTCGAGAGCGCGTGTATGGACGTGTCTCGAGAGCGCGTGTATGGACGTGTCTAGAGAGCGCGTGTATGGACGTGTCTAGAGAGCGCGTGTATGGACGTGTCTAGAGAGCGCGTGTATGGACGTGTCTAGAGAGCGCGTGTATGGACGTGTCTAGAGAGCGCGTGTATGGACGTGTCTAGAGAGCGCGTGTATGGACGTGTCTAGAGAGCGCGTGTATGGACGTGTCTCGAGAGCGCGTGTATGGACGTGTCTAGAGAGCGCGTGTATGGACGTGTCTAGAGAGCGCGTGTATGGACGTGTCTAGAGAGCGCGTGTATGGACGTGTCTAGAGAGCGCGTGTTTGTGTGCTGATAGCAGATGAACAGCTGGCCCCTGCCTAGATTGCAGTAGGGTGGCCAGGCCACGAGCAGCACCAATCCACAGAAGTGTGTGTGTGTGTGTGTGTGTGTGTGTGTGTGTGTGTGTGTGTGTGTGTGTGTGTGTGTGTGTGTGTGTGTGTGTCAGAGCCCGAACTGTGTAAGCAACCCTGGGCCAGGCAGCAGCGGCCGACACACACACAAACATGTTTCTTTCCTCACCAACTTCAAAAAGAGCAGTTCCATTTCCTGGGCCACAAAGTGAACTCAAGTGCCACTCCAAGTCTCCGCCTGAGCCCTTACGCTCTCCTCTCTCCTCATCCTACCACACAGGGGGCTTATATAGAATAAATCCCGACTGGAATGGATGGTGGTGATGGGTTTATATTTCCATTAAATGCCAAGTTGGGAAGCAGGAGGACTGCAGCTGAATCCTTTATAGAGCAGTCATTGGTTGGTCCTTTCATGTGGCATTGTGAAGGCCATGTTACCCTCCTCTCCCCATTCACACCCCTGGCTTTACCTACATGGACCACATTACAACAGCTTTTTCCACTGGAGAGGTATGCTGACGCACTACTACTAACGCCGCTAGACTATTTATTTGACCTTTATTTAACTAGGCAAGTCAGTTAAGAACAAATTCCTATTTACAATGACGGCCTAGGAACAATGGGTTAACTGCCTTGTTCAGGGGCAGAACGACAGAATTGTACCTTGTCAGCTCGCTCGGCATCTCGATGCATTTTTTATGGAAGTAGAGTAAAATGTTGAGATCCTGTGGAATGAACACCTGTTTAGCAGCTGTTTGCCTACAAATCTATCTTCAAAACTATCTGTGAAAGGAAAACATGAGACACTTTATGATATTCTGGTTTATCATCAGTCTTTGCTAGAGGGCAAAAATAGCCATAGGCCTATCCAGGAGGATGAAACACCCAGGGAAAAATAAACCAATTATTAAGACCACTTCCTGTGTGCCTATAAAACAATTGTCAGTTCAACGTCAACCTTTCCCTGCAAAAACCGGAACTGGCTGTGGTTCATCTCCTTCACATAGAGTTGATCAGGCTGTTGATTGTGGCCTGTTGTTCCACTCCTCTTCAATGGCTGTGAAAAGTTGCTGGATATTGGCAGGACCTGGAATGTGCTGTCATATGAGTCTACCCAGAGCATCCCAAACATGCTCAATGAGCGACATGTCTGGTGAGTATGCAGGCCATGGAAGGAATTGTGTACAGATCTATGCGTCATGGGGCCGATCAGTATCATGCTGAAACGTGATGGCAGCGGATGAATGGCACACAAGGAGCCTCAGGATCTCTGTGCATTCAAATGATCATCGATAAAATGTAATTGTGTTTGTTGTCCATAGCTTATGCCCGTCCATACCATAACCCCACCATGGGACACACTGTTCACAACGTTGACATCGGCAAACCGCTAGGCCAAAGAATGCCATACACGCTGTTTGCATCAGCCCGGTAGAGTTGAAACCAGGATTAATCCGTGAAGAGCACACTTCTCCAGCGTGCCAGTGGCCATGGACGGTGAGTATTTGCCGAGTTAAGTCAGGTCAGGACACCGGTGAGGACGCCGCACACGCAGATGAGCTTCCCTGTGACGGTTTCTGACAGTTTGTGCAGAGAAATTTGGTTGTGCAAAGCCACAGTTTCATCAGCTGTCCGGGTGTCTGGTCTCAGAAGATCCTGCAGGTGAAGAAGCCAGATGTTGAGGTCCTGGGTCTGCGATTGTGAGGCTGGTTGGACATTCTGCCGAATTCTCTAAAACAACGTTGATGTGGCTTATGGTTGAGAAATTAACAAAATTCTGTCAACAGCTATGGTGGACATTCCTTCAGCCAGAAACGCAATTGCACTCTCCCTCAAAACTTCAGACATCTGCGGCTTGCTGTGTGACAAAACTGCACATATTAAAGTAGATTGTATTGTCCCCAGCACAAGGTGCATCTGTGTAATGATGTGGTTTAATCAGCTTCTTGATATGCCTCACCTGTCAAGTGGATGGATTATCTTGGCAAAAGGACACATGCCCACTAAAAAGGGACGTAAACAAATTTGTGGCCAAAATATTAGAGAAATACGTTTCTTTGCATATGGAACATTTCTGGGATCTTTTATTTCAGCTCATGAACCTTGGGACCAACGCTTTACATGTTGCGTTTATATTTTTGTTAAGTATAGCTCTCTCGTACAGTATACAGGACATGCTTCAATAACGCCTCCTGACCACAACAGAACAATGCCCTAACAGAGAATACAATTATTGAATAACAGAAATAACATTCTACAACAGTACATTAATTCCCCAGGTCATGCAGGTTTTCACAACGTACCTGAGTAACACATTTTTAAGTCTGAGGAAAAAAAGCATTTGTATGTTACAAACGAAAGGCTAGTATGCCTAATATTTACTGTACTATTTACAGAATATAAACTGCAGCTAGTTTTGGTTAGTGACTGGATTAATTCTGGATGGGGGGGGGGCAGCCAGTCTTCCCATGAGGGTACACGGATTCCTCACCTGTGATGAGCTCACGGACCTCCATGTCGTTGGTCTTCCTCAGCAGGCGGATGAGGGCTGGGATACCATCGCAGTTCTTGATGGCCACCTTGTTGTCGTGGTCCTTGCCGTAGGAGATGTTCCTCAGGGCTCCACAGGCCTTGCGGTGGACCTCAGCCTTGGGGTGGTCCAGCAACCCTGCCAGCACAGGGATCCCCTTCAGCTGGCGCACATCCTTCTTGATCTTGTCGTTCTCGTAGCACAGGTGCTGCAGGTAGGCGGCGGCGTTGGACTTGACCGGGTCGATAGGGTGACCCAGCATGGCGATGACCTCTTGCAGGTCAGGGTCACGCCAGCGCGGGTCCTTGCGGATGCTGTCTATGGAGGGCGAGCGGCGGCCAGCCAGGCGGTCCAGGCTGGCCATGCTCCCCCTCTCGGGTTGGGCCAGTGGGGCCGCGTACATGCCATGGATGTAGGGGTGTCGCTCGTCAACCAGCTCTGCCTCGATGGGGTCATCGTACCCCTTGGGGGGGGAGAGAGAGAGAGAGAGAGAGAGAGAGAGAGAGAGAGAGAGAGAGAGAGAGAGAGAGAGAGAGAGAGAGAGAGAGAGAGAGAGAGAGAGAGAGAGAGAGAGAGAAGTTTGTACGTTTGAGGAAAGGTCATGTAACATTGTTTGAAGGATGTTTACATCTAGCTGGATGCGTTCTGTACAAGGACAATGGTTTACAATTCACTGTCTATGACAGCGAGCTTAACACTACTACTACTACAACAGATGGATGGAGCATTTAGTGGAATTTGTATAAGAGGGATTACAAGAAAAAGAGAGGGGGGAATAAGAGTTGAGAAAGGCCAAGTGAGGTAGGAAGGATTGAATGGAGGGAAAAAGGAGACAGGAAGGGGTGAAGGAGAGGTGAAGAGACAGGTGCGAGAGATAAGAGGACAGAGATGGGGAGCGACAAGGCTGCTCTGATATTAACTCTGTCAGAGGGCCTCCCAGCCGGTGAGGCCCGGGAAAACAGCTCCCGTCATTAACAAACAAGCGGCACTTATTAATCCTCTCTATAGTCTCGGAGTCATGTTCTCTTTTGTCTTTCTCTCGTATTAATACTGGGGGTGCTGGGGTTTGCGCAGAGAGAGAGAGAGAGCAAGAGAGCGAGAGAGCGAGAGCGAGAGAGGGAGGGTAGAGACAAAGCAAAGGAGAATAGGGGCAGAGGAAGAAAGAGATCGAGAGAGAAAGATATTGAGATGGAGCCCTGTAGAGCAAAGAGCAAAAGGGACTCTTACAACAAAGTCCAGGCAGAAATTGAAAAAGAAACTGAACTTTTTCTGGGCTCCCTCACAGATGGGCTGGTGTGGTGTGGCCCCCAGGAGAGGCAGCAGCAAAGCGAGCTTCAACGCTCCACCATGCGCACAGGGAGGCCTCTGCACCAACATTGCCTCAAGGCCCGGAGGCTGGCTCCTTCTAGTCACAGCAGCACCAAAGACTATGCTTAATGCCCTGCTTGGCCTGGTCTGGCTGCCTTCCTGGGACTGGGCCTTTTGCGTTAGCCTGGTCTATTCCATTTCTCTGTTCCACAAGCAGCCGCAACCTTTTCCTTTCCCCTGTTAGAGTTGTGGAGTACTAGGAGATCTCCTGACTGACCGATCATTAGGCTTCTGAAGCAAACTGTGTCTCGATACTGAGGGGGTTTAACATGATAACTTGTTGTTATCCAAAGGTATTCATGGTGCTTTTACAAACAGAGACATCCTAAGATGATTTTACTTGGTCCACACTCGTGAGGGTAATATGCTGACCACATCGCCTGTGTTGCAAAATAAATGTACACATGCATGTTATTCAATAATTTAATCCAAAACTGGTCGCGCGCATCAACAAGCATCTGCGTAGGCAGGTTCCATTTTAGAAATTCTAAATCCCACCTCTCCCATCTCCTCATTGGTTTTTAAGAGCATAGGCCCTGTTCTTTCAACTAGTGTTTGTTCCTGATTTCAATTAAGTGAAGGAAAAAAGCATGACATTGTTGAGAACTTAGTTCCCCCATCCTTGAACTTAGCCAACTGCTTATGAGAAACCTCAAAGTAGACAGGGGAACGATGTCTGGCTCATGCTAAAAGCTGTCTCGCTCTCACACACACACACACTGGGCCTCAGGATCTCAACATTGTACATGTTGCGTTTCTATTTTTGTTCAGTATAGTTGGTTCAGAGTGAGTTTTGATATTTCAACCTGCGTGTCCTAAACGTGTCTGGTGGGGAAGACAGACTCAACATGCGCACCATGGCGGATGCACGGAGCAGGTTTGGTCATCATGTAAGATAAGAGATGCTCATTTTCCTTTTGGAGGAGAATAAAGTGCAAGGTCACAAAGTAACCCAGTTGGACTATCCCAAGGGGGTTTCCCTTTATTTGGGGGTAGGAACTACACTACTTTGTCTTGTACTAGCTCTGTTGTCTCCTCTGGTGTCTTTTCATGGGAACAAAGGAGGAGGCAGAGAAAGGAAGTGGGAGTGGGGAATCTAATTAATGTCGCACTCCATGCGCCACCGCCTGTAGCCTCCCCTCCTCCCTACCACCGAGAGCGAGAGAGAAAGGCTACTTTATCATACGCAACTGGCCGGTCTGTTTTGAGCAACTTTGATGTACGGTGCAACAAAACGGGCGACATCCCGAACTGAGTGCTAGCGGTTAGAGACAACCACTATGTGCCTTAATTTGAATTTGTTTTATGTTAATTATGTGCATAAAAATGTCTCCCTGCCGCACGTTGTGAGAGGGGAGAATCTCATCAGGATATCGCTGTGTGTTCGCGGGTGCATTACTCTACAGGTTCACATAAACAACATATATCATGTTTTATAGCATCACTTTCTACATTTTACTGCCAGTGAAATCAACACAAACTGGGAGAAAAAGCTCAGACCCGAGCAGCAATGTAACTACACACTGAATCCTTATATATATATATACAGTGGGGCAAAAAAGTATTTAGTCAGCCACCAATTGTGCAAGTTCTCCCACTTAAAAAGATGAGGCCTGTCATTTTCATCATAGGTACACTTCAACTATGACAGACAAAATGAGAAAATAAAAATCCAGAAAATCACATTGTAGGATTTTTAATGAATTTATTTGCAAATTATGGTGGAAAATAAGTATTTGGTCACCTACAAACAAGCAAGATTTCTGGCTCTCACAGACCTGTAACTTCTTCTTTAAGAGGCTCATCTGTCCTACACTCGTTACCTGTATTAATGGCACCTGTTTGAACTTGTTATCAGTATAAAATACACCTGTCCACAACCTCAAACAGTCACACTCCAAACTCCACTATGGCCAAGACCAAAGAGCTGTCAAAGGACACCAGAAACAAAATTGTAGACCTGCACCAGGCTGGGAAGACTGAATCTGCAATAGGTAAGCAGCTTGGTTTGAAGAAATCAACTGTGGGAGCAATTATTAGGAAATGGAAGACATACAAGACCACTGATAAACTCCCTCGATCTCGGGCTCTATGCAAGATCCCACCCCGTGGGGTCAAAATGATCACAAGAACGGTGAGTAAAAATCCCAGAACCACAGGGGGGGACCTAGTGAATGACCTGCATAGAGCTGGGCCCAAAGTAACAAAGCCTACCATCAGTAACACACTACGCCGCCAGGGACTCATATCCTGCAATGCCAGACGTGTCCCCCTGCTTAAGCCAGTACATGTCCAGGCCCGTCTGAAGTTTGCTAGAGAGCATTTGGATGATCCAGAAGAAGATTGGGAGAATGTCATACCATCAGATGAAACCAAAATATAACTTTTTGGTTAAAACTCAACTCGTCGTGTTTGGAGGACAAAGAATGCTGAGTTGCATCCAAAAAACACCATACCTACTGTGAAGCATGGGGGTAGAAACGTCATGATTTGGTGCTGTTTTTCTGCAAAGGGACCATGATGACTGATCCGTGTAAAGGAAAGAATGAATGGGGCCATGTATCGTGAGATTGAGTGAAAACCTCCTTCCATCAGCAAGGGCATTGAAGATGAAACGTGGCTGGGTCTTTCAGCATGACAATGATCCCAAACACACCGCCTGGGCAATGAAGGAGTGGCTTCGTAAGAAGCATTTCAAGGTCCTGAGTGGCCTAGCCAGTCTCCAGATCTCAACCCCATAGAAAATCTTTGGAGGGAGTTGAAAGTCCGTGTTGCCCAGCAACAGCCCCAAAACATCACTGCTCTAGAGGAGATCTGCATTGAGGAATGGGCCAAAATACCAGCAACAGTGTGTGAAAACCTTGTGAAGATTAACAGAAAAAGTTTGACCTCTGTCATTGCCAACAAAGGGTATATAACAAAGTATTGAGATAAGTATTTGGTCAATAAAAGTTTATTTCCCACCATAATTTGCAAATTAATTAATTAAAAATCCTACAATGTGATTTTCTGGATTTTTTCTCCTCATGTTGTCTCTCATAGTTGAAGTGTACCTATGATGAAAATTACAGGCCTCTCATCTTTTTAAGTGGGAGAACATGCACAATTGGTGGCTGACAAAATACTTTTTTGCCCCACTGTATATATATTTTTCCAGAAGGCTCGGGTTTGGCTGGTATCAAAAGACAAAACAAACCAACCAACCACCACTGCCATAGCCCGGGTCTGGATAGGCAAGCAGCTGCACTGAAAAGTGAGGCACAAACAGAGGCTAATCCTAAAGATAACGCATGCCATGGCTAGGCTAAGTTTCTAAGGCGTCAACACGGTTTTGGGTCTTGTGGTACGAGGTTAGGTTTAGGGACCGTGGCCAAACTGCAAGGCTAGCCTTGATCAAACATCTCCTGAAACAGGTGTCTTCAGCTCCAGTCTCAAAAATGACTTTGTTGTTACATCCTTGAAGGGTGGCATTTTAAGCCCCACACACAGCTGGCTGAGGACATTACATCCGAATGGTACAGCATAGCCTCACCCCCTCCTGTTTTAGAATGTTTCCTTCAAGTCTAGGGAACGTGCACGAAAACCATTCCAAGAACCATTTTAACAGAAACGGGTGAAAGTGGACTTGAACGTGAAGCACCACAAACCTCGTCTGGTAGTTAAGGATAGGAGGGCCAGAGGCGGTTAAGCCCCAGTCATTAAGGCCGAACTGGGCCAGGGCTGCTAGTCCGCCTGCTCCTCTGAGGTTTTGGTCCGAGGGCATCTCAGTTAACCTAGTTAAACCAGTCTGAACCCAGTACTCACCATTCAGAGCAGCCTTCAGTCTCGTTTAACCAGGCTACCTCACAGCTGCATGCTAGATAACATGGGAAAATAAATGGCTGCGAGTGAGTCGAGGATATACAGCACCCAACACTTCCTTCGTGAACACCCGGTCTGGTCTAAACACGGTCAGACCTACGGTTCGAGACGATTCAAATGCTAAAAAGGAAAAGACAAGCAAAAGCAACACTGCTGTGAATACCCTCTGAAAAAGAGAGTATGGGTATTGCCAAATGATATCTTCATTACGATCAGATACATGCGACTACATCAACGGTCTCACATACACTGACAATCAGTGTACAGTTGGGTTTGAAATGGAACTCATTTGAATAGAACTGATGCCAGGGTTGGTAAACGGGTTGCGGACTGAGTGATGGGAATGTCAGGATTTGCATTTAAATTGGCGGCGTTGTGTTGATAGAGGGGGCGGGTTATTCTCAGGATGGGAAAGGCCCTTGCCACCACAGCCGCCAGACATGATGCTCACAGGATGATTACAGTAGCAGCTCACACTCCTCATGGTAATGAAGCTGCTAAATATCCTACGTGGTCCTCTGTGTGTGTGTGTGTGTGTGTGTGTGTGTGTGTGTGTGTGTGTGTGTGTGTGTGTGTGTGTGTGTGTGTGTGTGTGTGTGTGTGTGTGTGTGTGTGTGTGTGTGTGTGTGTGAGAGCGCACGAAAGCGAGAGAGCAAGTGAGTGTGTAGGAGTGACAGCCAATTATGTCGATCAAATCTCCATTCCTGTGGTCTCCGGCCTTCCCCCCGAGGAGACAAACCTCAAAGGATTAGCAGCAGAGAATGTTTCCATCTCTGTTTGGTGGAACATTCCCACATGCGTATGAGCTCTCAGTGACTTTTCACTATACAAACAACAGATAGCTCATTTTGAATAATGAGCAATAACTTCTTTATGACTCACAAGATAAAACAAATAAATACAATCAAAGCAGGCATAAGCAAATGTTCCTTTTTAAAAAATGTATTCTAATTGCGTCGGCTGTTTTGTCATTATCTGTTCTTACAACTAGTGTTTGTTGATGATTTCAATTAAGTGAAGGAAAAAAGCATAACATTGTTGAGAACTTAGTTCCCCCATCCTTGAACTTAGCCAACTGCTTATGAGAAACCTCAAAGTAGACAGGGGAACGATGTCTGGCTCTCTCTCTCTCTCACACACACACTGGGCCTCAGGATCTCATCACATTATCTCTGCACATTCAAATTGCCATCGATAAAATGCAATCGTGTTCATTGTTCGTAGCTTATGCCTGCCCATGCTATAACCCCACTGCCACCATGGGGCAGTCTGTTCACAACGTTGACATCAGCAAACCACTTGCCCACACAACACCTGCCATCTGCCCGGTGCAGTTGAATCCGGGATTCACCCGTGAAGAGCAAACATTTGCATACTGATGTTAGTTACGACGCCAAACTGCAGTCAGGTCAAGACACTGGTGAGGACGATGAGCACGCAGATGCTCACAAATAAATTATCTGGTTGGGCAAACCCGCAGTTCCATCAGCTGTCCGCGTGCCTTAATCTCAGACAACCCTGCAAGTGAATATGCCGGATGTGGAGGTCCTGGGCTGGTGTGGTTGCACGTGGTCTGCGGTTGTGAGGCCAGTTTGACGTACTACCAAATCCTCTAAAACAACATTGGAGTCGGCTTATGGTAGAGAAATTAACATTAATTTCTCTGGCAACAGCTCTAGTGGACATTCCTGCAGAAAGCATGCCAACTGCACCCTCCCTCAAAACGTGATGCATCTGTGGCATTGTGTTGTGACAAAACTGCACATTTTAGAGTCGTCTTTTAATGTCCCCAGCACAAGGTGCACCTGAGTAATGTCTATGATGTTTAGTTAGCTTCTTGATGTGCCACACCTGTCAGGTGGATGGATTATCTTGGGAAAGGAGAAACTCACTAACAGGGATGTAAACAAATTGGTGTACAAAACGTTAAGAGAAATATGCTTTTTGTGCGAATGGAACAATTCTGAGATGAAACATGAGACAAACACTTTACATTTGTATTCAGTGTATATCTGTTTGGGCTTCTTGCGGTAAATTCACAGTCCACAAATGATTTGTAGTTATGTTCCGGCCTCCTGACCATCCGCTGAATCTAGTTGATGGTCCCCGACATACACACACTTGTTACTAAAGACTAGGAGCGTGGGCAGCACAGTTCTTCCCTCTTATCCTGTAATAGATTACTATACCCTCCCATCTTGTAATAGATTATTATAACCACCATGCTCGGCGAAATCACAGGAAGCCATATTGCACTAAACATCTTAATTTTCCTTTTCCCATAATCGAGGCTTTTCAAAGCGACTAGACGATAAGCTGTAATTAAAATGCTTTAACTCACACATTCATTACAGCCATTTATACAGCAGCCTCAACATCATACTATTAATGGAGGGATACTAATGAGTGTGTGCGTGTGCGAGAGCGAGTGAGAGCAAGGAGTTAGGGTTACAGGTTAAGTTTAGGGTTATGGTAAGGGTTAGGTTAAGGATTATGGTAAGGGTTAGGTTTAAGGGTTATGGTAAGGGTTATGGTAAGGGTTAGGTTTAAGGGTTAGGGTTAGGTTTAGGGTTATGGTAAGGGTTAGGTTTAGGATTGTGGTAAGGGTTAGGTTTAAGGGTTAGGGAAAAAAGGATTTGAATGCAAACACATTTTAGGATAGAATAACGTGCGTGTGTGGAGACAGACGAGGGCTGTGGGAGGTGCGCTCCTTGCCATGCTAATTCTAGATCCAGTTGTATTATTATAATTGGATTCCAGATGTGTTACATTATCAGGTCTGTTTGTTTGAAAGGTGATACAGGAAGTGATGGAGCACAGCAGTGATGGTGTATGATGGAAAGGCGGTATGTGTGAGGTTTTTCGCAAAGACAGGACTCACCCACTGGGCATGGACGTCAGTTCAACATTTCATTTTGATTAACATTTGGTAGTGCTGTCAACTAACGTGAAATCAACTAAAAATGTCACCATGTCATTGGACTTGAGTAAAAAAAATGACAAAATGCAAGGTACACGTTGATAAGGTATTGCGTTGTGAAAATTAAACAGCGAGCTAGCCATCTTAACTGCCTAATCAAGTGTGTGTGTGTGTGTGTGTGTGTGTGTTAGTATGTTGTGAAACATGGAGCGTACAGTACAAATTGCCTGTCACATCAACCGCCTCTCAAGCTGATAGAGTGACTCATTGTCTGGCAGTGTGTGTGTGTGTATATTTGGGTATGTTTGCATCTGGAAGTGTGTGTGTGTGTGTGTGTGTGTGTGTGTGTGTGTGTGTGTGTGTGTGTGTGTGTGTGTGTGTGTGTGTGTGTGTGTGTGTGTGTGTGTGTGTGTGTGTGTGTGTGTGTGTGTGTGTGTGTGTGTGTATTCCATGCATACGGAAGCTCTGATTAAAAGGGAGGCACCATCCATCTGTACTTCCCACCCCTGCACTAGGCATAACTATGTTAGTGCTATCCAGGACACTCTAAACTATAACCCTAACCTTAAACTTGGTAATATCTAACGTTTTGGGTGACCTGACCAAATTCACATAGAAATCTGAGTTATAGATCTATCATTCTACATGAAAGCAAGTATATGACGTAGATGTGTTCTATGTGGGCTATTTCTATGCTTTCTGTTCTTAAGTTTTTGAGTCTTCAGTTATGTACACAAGTTTCATGCTGCAAACACAATATTTTTGGTTATGGAAAATATATTTCACAGCGATTTAGATGGTAGAATGATACTCCACACTATATTAAATTAGGTGAACTATTAGGAACCAGGAAATAAACGGTGGAGCGATATCTGCATAGCGCAACTTTAACCATTAAAACTGTCAGCTTCAATGGGGTAGGGATGTCCCAAAGACCCTGGACAGCAAGGACGTAAATATAACACATCACCATGCTGCGTTTACATCCAGGGTGTGTATGTGTGCTTGATTAACAATGTCCCCGAAATGCAGCCCAGCACTGTCAGAGGCTGCCACAATGCTATTCTGCATCGCCTTTGAACATCTCCATGACAGACACACAGGATTACTCTCTTCCTCCCTCACAAACTTCCTCAGTTCACTCCCCTTAAAACTGGCTTAGGGCACTTATTTCATTCTTCTCCGATGGAAAGAAAAAAAGAGAATATAGAAGTTTGAATAAATCCATCTGTTACAGATCACTCGTCAAAAAACAAGTATTTGAAACACACACTGCTCCACGTTAAACATCACCTTCAATTTGCTTGATGTTTCTTTCTTGTGCTACAGAGTACAGGAAAAGTGGATATTGTGCAGTCCCATCAGGCCACACAATCACAAGGGGAGATGTGGTACTAATTAGAGCCTTGACAGACAGACTTTACGGAATGTTGCCTGTAAAAAGTTTTTTTATCTGGCAATGTTTTTAAGAACCCAATTCATACAGTCCCAATTTTTACCACATTCTTGCCGGGATAAGCCTCTCATATCTCCCGCACACAATACCGGCAAGTAGGAGTGGCAGTAGACGTGGGCCGATGTATTTAAAAAAACAAAGATATCTACCCACATCAAAGTAATCCATTATTATCGGGTCGGTGCAGCCTATAGGGAAACATGGCTGCGCCATGAAAATTAAATCAGTAGTTTTGTTCATTAAACAGACAAGACATTTACCCTGATCACAGTAAACACACATTTTATGGTAGGCTAATAATATAATGGAACATAACAGAATAAAATACAAATAATATTTGCGTCAAGGGAACGTGTGAAGTTTGGAAACAGAGCCCGAGCCTGTGTTTTTGTTGTTGTTGTAAATCCATGTTCAAATCTCCTTCCTACCCTCACTCTGCTTCGTTAGGGAGCAGGCGTCGGGTCATCCACAATCTCTGCGGGCTTTTGGAGTTGCCTATATGCAACCGAAGAAAATAAATAATCCTACACTTGATTTAGGCTACATTATCGCATGCTAAACGTTTCTGATCGTTGATAAAGGAGCCATACCACCACCACCTATCTGCCCAGACAGAATTAACCAAATATACAGACGGAGATTCAGTTAAACAAAATCACATCGATCGATTGAGACAAGTCACAGGCTTTTTGGTCGGGAGTAGGCCTAGGCTACCAAATTCCCACGAGTGAATAGCAACATAATCCACTTGTTAAACTACATAAACATGCGGGCTAAATGTTCTGATCCATGCTAATGAATGAGCCAACCAGACAAGATGATCGTACGCAGCACTCGCCTCAACTTAGCGAACATTTCCGCAGCCTAATTGTAGCCTCACCACCGCTAGCAACATTAGCGTATCAATAATGAGCATTTAACCCTCCCACATGAATATAAAAGTACAGTGTCATTCATATTATAATATTATACTTCACACTGCTAGGTAACGTTCGCTAGCGGGGGGCAACTGTCATGCGAGTATTGTGCACTACCCCCCGGAGGTAGCGGTCGAGACAAGTTAGCAAGTTTACATTGCAGTATATGTGTTGCCCGTGTGCGAAAAGTCTAGTAAGTGTGTGCCAATACCACCTCAGCATTATGGCTACATTTCATCCTAAGCCATATGCAGAACTTAAGCGCAATCATGACTAGGTCGGTCTGCGGAAATAAAAGTTTAGGATTTGATAACAGCAACACCTTTCAGTTATAAAGAAAAAGGTTTGTTGGGAAAATGTGGTTTGAAAGGTGTATAGGTGACTAAGGGCCCATTATGGGGTTTTTGTCAGAGGCTAGCTGGCTGGTTTCTGGCAGAAGGATCCGGATGTTACAGACATGTTAATGAAGATCGCCGAGAGTGACACGGCTCAGGGAAGAGACACTGCCTCTCTCCCTCTGTCTCACAGCTTCTCTTTCTTTCTCACTCCAGCTCTCCCTCAATCTCCTCTTCCTATGTCTAACGATCTCCACTTTCCCTCGGTCTGTTTCCCTATCGAACTGTCCGTCGCTCACGGTCTCTTTGTCCAACTGCCTCTCTCTCTCCCCCTCCCTCTGTATATCTGCCTCTATTTCGCTCTCTTTCTCTGCCTAACGGTCTCTTCTCCCTCCCTCTCTTTTTCTATGTCTAACAGTGTCTTTCTGACATGAACACATGTTCAACCGCCATTTGCATGAAAACGGATATCAAAGCCTCTTCCCTTCAACTCCACCTCCTCTGTAGGAATCTCAAAAAGAAAAGACATCTGTTGACATATGTACACGCACACCTTTGTTTCTCACGCATGCTAGAAGAATACGACATGTTTCCTTAATTTTCCTCATCTTGAGAAGACTATTCTTCTCACGTCTCAGACAATGCCTGTAGCCATGCATAAAACTAGTCTTCATTGTGCATCACACAGAAGAAAGAATCGGTCCCCAGCTGTTAAGACGCACCAAGGCATAGCTAGGAGGATACAGCTAGGAGGATACATCTCGGAGGATACATCTCGGAGGATACAGCTCGGAGGATACATCTCGGAGGATACAGCTAGGAGGATACATCTAGCTACATCCACTCAAACAACAATCACAGCTAATCGCCACCCTGCTCAAAAGTTGAGTCCTATCTATACTTTATCTATATGCAACAAGAAAGACTTCTTTTCTAGATAAACCTGGCCAAGAAAGCAGCTCACATCCATTTTTTTCAGACAACCTAAACCAAACCAGTCCAATCCTATCTTCCAGGTCACCTAAACATTTTCAGACGACTAAAACCAGACAGCTTTCTGTCACATCTATCGTTCTCACCTGACACGTGGCCCGTCACGGAGTGGCTCTCTCACGGTCCTGCCACGGTTGGTGCCAGGCAGCGTGCCTTGGCGCCGGCTGGCGGTGGAGTAGTCAGGGTCCAGGTCATAGGGCTCCTCCTCCTCAGGGCCCAGGCTGCGGCGGTCGTCCTCCAGTCCGTAGGGCTCTGGCTGGAAGCGTTCTGGCTGGGATCGGTTCAGGTCCACACTGCTGCTGCCCATGGGCACCTGAGGCTGGGCCACGTGGCCGTAGTCATCCTTCCGAATGGGTAAGGTCCCGTAGCTGTTCTCCGTCCGGTAGCTGTTAGCCATGGCGTAGGGATAGCGGGGCGGCCGGAAGTTGACGCCACGCGACAGGCTGCCGTAGTTGTCTGTCACGTCTCCAATCCCGTAGCCGTCGTGGAGGCCATAGTGGCGCCCACCATAATGGCTCCCGCCTGCATCGGGGGGGAGCGTGTCGGTGTAGGTGTCGTTGTAGTTGTTGTAGGAGCGTGTGAGCGTGGAGGTGGCCTGCGGCGTGGTGATATAGCGCTCGCCGTTCTTCAGGTAGCGCCGGTCGATGGAGTCTGTGTAGCTGCCCAGCGGGGAGGAGCCCTCGGGTAGGGGCAGGCCGTCGGGGCCCAGGGGCACCTGTCGAACCGTCCGCGTGGTCACCGTCTTCACCATCTTCGTCACCTAGGGAGGAGGTCACAAAGACAGAGTTAGACTGATGACATAATCCTGATTACATTATAAGTTAAATCAGTTACTACCCAATCCTGAAAGTCTATTGTGTGTATGGGCCACAACAGTTGATGAGGACAATGTTTAAACATCACTCTGACATGACTGTACTTGACAGTATGTTCAGGTGTCCCACCAGACAAACAGACAGACTACAGATGAATCCCGTCCCCAGACAGCTCTCTCTATATGGTAGTAAGTCAGCCTGGGGAGGAGGTTACCTACAGATAAACCCAGTGAGAGACAGGTGGTTAGGTCGGAAACACAGCATGGACACAGCACACCGATGCAGCCTGTTGAATCGCAGACAGGCCAGTGGGATGCCGATGCCACACAGTGAGTGCTGAGGAATGAGATGAGGACAACATTGTTCCTTTAAAGAGTGACACTGCAGGCAGGCACTGTCAATAACAGGACGAAAGGTCATGCATTGGGAAAAGTCCGAATGAGAAAGGGTCGTACCATTGCTTTTCATCCATTTCTATTCTAAGAAAAAAACAAGGCTAGGTTGTGTTGGAAATAAGGGTGAGTTTTTGTGACCCCCCCCCCCCCATATGGAATAGGGGGCCATTTCAGAAGGTGACAGTCATAACTGGGGAGTGACTGTCTTAGAGCACAAGTAATCTGTATCTACTTTATATCGATGCATCTTGTACTTCCTACATCACACTCATACGTGTCTGCGTGCTGAAGCCGTCTGGCAGTCAGGGAGGGTTGGCTGCATCTAACCTCAGACTGAGGTGCAGCACTGATACAGAAACCAATTTGCTGCCCAGTGAATTCTGCAGTGGGGATAATTGGCTATTTTGTCCGTGGCTATAAATTCATTTTCAGAATTAATGAGATTGATGAAAATTAATCTTCATTGGAAGGGGCCCCATGTCTGATGCAATTCGCGTTGTGCCTGACAAGGTGCACGGAGAGGGTCCATTCCCACAAGAATTGAAGCAAAGGCATGAAACGCTAACGAGGAAACTCAATAAGGTCCTAAACATCTCAAAAGAGGAAGCAGGGAACAAAACGTGAATCATACATGTTAAACGTTCACAGTCATTACATACGAGAGCTTGAAATCTTGATCCCATTTTCAAAGCCTTTAGTTTGTTCACACCCTGTCCCCAACTGAGGTATTTTAAATTCAAATCGGCCAAGAAACGGTCCATTCCCAGTCATGTTAGTGAATAATTATGGCTCTTCGGAAACATCTAAAGACCACCCTTCACTGCCATCCATCAGTTTGCTACTTCACACTACGCTGGCAGAGCTGCTCCCCCTCCCTTCGAGTGGAACTCGCACACAATCATCCCTTTCATGTTAAAAATAAAGTCTTTGTCAGATTCCAAACTTAATGAAACAGCTTGAACCACTGGCCTTAAAATAGCAGGCTGGCTTTCTCTTATCAGCTGCTTGATTAGAGGACTTTTATTGCCATTCATTTCAAATGGAGGTGGTGACGGTAATTGAGTGCGGGTCTGGCTAGGACAGGGGTCGCTCTTCACTCATAATGACCCGGTGCCTCCTACACTGGGCTGAAATGTGGAGATGATCTCTTAGGCCTGGGGTTGAGGACCAATACCAGGACCTATTCAGCAGTGTTCTTCAATCAGGATTCTGGTCCTAAAACTGTACAAACCACCACAGGCTAAACATCTGCCGTGGCCCAAACTCCCTCCATCTTTGACGAGCCCGTCTTCCAACTCAGCCAGGGAGAGACGCCTTGACGAACACCAAGTTTTTCTACTAACAGGACTTCTAAAGAGCCTTCGCTGGTACAGCACGAGAAACCGTCAGACAGGTTTCAAACAGAACTTTGATCCGCTATAGATCACAACATGCAAAAACAAGCAAACTGGGGGCCTGGCGCTTCAGAGAAGGCTTCAGAAAAGGCCCATCTAGACGACTGTAAACGGGCTAAACGAGAATCTCTGAAACGCTGGTGTGTGTGTGTGTGTTTGTGGGTCTGTATGTATTTGTCAGGGCCATGTGGCTAAGGCAGTGCTTGCAGTCAAACCGGGGCCTATGTTTATCAAGTGTTAGTCTGTTTAAAGGGGAGGGAGGGCAGACACCCCACGCTGTTTTTATAACGCCGTAACACTTTCACCAGCTCTGCCACATTCAACTTTTATAGACAGAGAGCTCAAACTGATAAACCAACTGCCCTGGAATTAGTGGGAGGTGTAGGGAGATATGAGCAGGAAGGGTTAGGGGTTCACTTCAAGACAAAAAAAAAACAGCCTTTGGGTTCTTTACTGTGTCTGTCTGTGACGGGGTGGGAGAAGAGGTGCTGGGTTTGGACTGCGGTGAGATGGAACCTTCCGGCACCACCGGGGTCTCGATGATGGTCACTGGCAGGTAAGTGTGGCGGGTGATGGTTTTGATCACCCTGGTCACCTATGGGAAAGTGTTGATGGCGGAGGTGGTCAATAAGTATTACCTTCACATTGGCAGTTGTCTGCACATACACAGTACATGGACAAGCCTGTTGATTCAACCCATTCAACAACACAGGGAGAGAAAAAAAAAAATAAATCACCAAAACAATGACAGCGTAAAAACAGCACATTAAAATTGACTGACGCTGCAGTATAGCATTTTGTATCCGAGCGGGTTTCGTTCTTTCCATTCAAACCTTTCTCCCTCGTGTGTGCTGGTGTGTATTAAGGCCTGTTGTGTTGATAGAGTTTGTGGCGTGCTTTAACCCTCATTAACTCCCATCCACAGGACACGGAATGAACGCTGCTGCTTTTAATATACTTTTTATTTACCTCCTTTAAAAGAACAGTGTGAGTGTATCACACAACCCTCACAGGACCACGTCCACAGAAAAGCACCGTGTGTTGGGAGGGGAGATGGAGGATGGACATGGTGATGCCCATTCCCTGTGTGTGTGTGTGTGTGTGTACGTGCGTGCAGATAGCGGCTAGCACATACTAGCCAGCCAGTTGACTGACTCACTCCTTTACAGCTGGAGAGGTTAGATAGTTAGCATTTAAACAGCGAACGCCACTCCACATGAACTTATTCTCAGGCCTTGTTTTGGTCTGTTTGTTTCAGTGTGGTGGCTGGCTACTGATACTGCTTTATACTGCTGCTCGCCTTGTTTGCATATGTGTTTAGCATTAAAAAACATGTTTTTTCCCCCCAAAAGCAATAGTGTGAAATCTCGTTGTGCTTGGAGGGGATACTCAGAATACATGAAAGGAAATGCATTAGCAGTAAGTAGCCAGCTGGAGCCGCCTGTTCAAAGGAACCCAATTACACATACTGTAAATTCAACAGATAAGAAAAAGAGTGAGAGCGAGAGAGAGTAAGAGAAAGTAAGAGGGGGAGAGAAAGCGATTGAGAGAGAAGGATGAAAGTCTGGAAATGTCACGTACGCAGGCTGCCATCACAAGCTGGCTGGCCAACCGATGACACCAATTAGAAAGGAACGGTCAAAAACCATCTCTTAATCTGCTTCTTCCCCTCAAAATGACTTCCAAAAAGCATCCGCTCACATCCCTATGGAATTGTGTCCTTAAAATCAGTGACCCTCACTCCCTCAATCCCCAAGCCCAAGATTGTTTTATTTAGCTGCGTGTGTGCGTGTGCCTGTGTGTGTGTGCCTGCTTGCTTTAGTGTGCATGTGTCCTATCCCCTACAATAGGATAGCAGCACACACAATGAAACAGAGGGATTAGCAGGGCTGTTTAATTGCAGACTCTGTAGTGTCTCTAGTGTACCAGCAGCTCTAGCCAGGGTTATTCCCTTGGGTCCCTCCCTAGGGAACCAGACTTACGGAAAATAACATCTCCGCTTTATTTGGCCCTGCGTCCCAAATTGCACCCTACCCCCTATATGGTGCACTAGTCTTGACCAGAGCTCTATAGAACTTGACCAGAGCCCCATTCCATCCGGAAGCACACTGCACTGAGACACTGTCTGGGGCGGTAGTGGGCATGGCGTGGAGCAGGCCTGACTGAAGTGGGGAAGCTATGAGCTACGTTCAGGAAGGACAGGAAGAGTAACAATACTGGAGCGGTGGAGCGGTGGAGCGTTGGGCTGGCTGTGAGGAGGTAAGAGACAGACAGACTGCCTGTGTGACAGAAGGGTGTGGCAGCGCGCGGCTGACATGGGCACACACAAAATGGTGTTGTGAGTTGATAGTAAAGTGATGAGGGGGGAAGTTTTTCCAACTCACCTTCAGGTTAGTTGACATATCCTTATATAGAAACAACAAAACACAATAGAGGGGAATCAAGAAAAAAGAACCTGCAACACAAAATACTGTGGGAGCAATACTGAAACAGTAACCAAATTGTAAGACAAAATCTGGGCATCTGGTTAAAGGATCACGGGCCTTAGAGACCGTCACTTTAGGCTGCCGAGTTATCGTAAAACAATTACCATGCTGTTTTACTGCAGCAACCTGCCACATACATTTCACAGAGTTGTAAGCAACCCAAACAATTTGTTGCATTAACACGTTTCAATATAGTGTGTGGGCATTGAATTTCTTCTCCTCCAGCACCTAGGCACCTACTACCTAATTTGATGTGATGTGCGACGACGTTGCTTCCCCCCCAGTACCTTGGTTTCTGTGCGTCGCGTGGTGCCGTCGTCGGAGGTGACTACGGAAACGTGGGAGGTGGGCGTGCCAGGGTCCTCCTCAATGGTGACCGTCTCCTCCACCATCTCCTGGGGCTCCTGCATCATGGCCAGAGACGTCTGGTTACTGGGGCTCTGCTCCTGGAGAAAGAGTGAGGGAGGGAAGAGAGGACACTAGTGGACATGGAGTGGACCATAATATACAACGTGATGTTTTTTAAAAGGAGATCTGTGTGCCGATCACATTTTTTGTTATTGATAGCGGATCGGTAACCACCGGGGTATACTGTACGTAGTCTGGACTCTGGAACTGAACCCACCCACACACACACACACACACACACACACACACACACACACACACACACACACACACACACACACACACACACACACACACACACACACACACACACACACACACACACACACACACACACACACACAGTCTGAGGATGCAATTTATACACAGTTATACACAATATCACAATATCCCCTCATCAGAAAAGATGTATCCTCAATGAAACAAAAGCCTAGAGGGCTATCAGGCATATTGCATTTGATTCATATTGCGTCGGTGTGCGTGCGTGTAAAGAACTTCCTGTTCCTGCCACAGGAAGTTCCATGAGGTCATCCACGACTGTACCAAAACTCTGCGTCCATACTCAGACAATGAACATCAACAAACTGCTGTACACCCTCTTAATGTGGAATATAGGAAGGAAGCCATTTGCATCATCAACAACCAAGTAGCGAGAGAGAGGGAGGAGAGAACGAACTAAAGACAGAATAAGAGCAAGAGAGAGATGAGCTGTGTGTGGCATTGTGGGTTTAGCAAAGTGGGGTGGAGGGATGGAGGGAGGGCTGGGTGAGGCAGGCACAGAGTTGATGATGCCAGAGGGACTGTTTGTTTTCTATGAGTCTTTGAAGGTGCTAACAAGCGGGCAGTTCTTCATTGATTAGCCAAGCAGTGTTAGCTAGCCGCTTCAAAGACCCTCTGTCTCACTGAAACCTGATTGATCTGCTGCCCGTCCGTCTTGCTGATCAGTCAGAAGACTCCGCTTTCATGTTGGGAATCTTCTCCTCCCTAATCCTATGGGCCGGGCTGTTAGGTTTGCGTGTGTGTACAGGGATGGGAGGGGAGGGGGATTCTGGACATCATTTTCAGGGACAAAGTCAAAGAAAGTTTCTCCTCGTCACAGCAGTAGAGTCAATTAGTGAAGTCAATTGTGTGTTAAGTCATTTCCCTCGGAGCAGTGTGTCAGCTCTCCGTTATTGGGACTAATGACTGGGAAGAATAGCTGAGGTACAGAGTGTAATTGTCTCAGTCAACTGTTATGAATGTTTGAAAAAAGCAATTGACCTTTGGTTAATCAAGTAGTGTGGGATGAAAGCTCTCTTTGTAACGGGCCTCAGAACATAGTGTTTATTTACCTTTCAATGTGATGTAATACTTGGTTGTTCTTTGTGTAGGACGAGACCAAAAACCTGCTGTATTCAGAATTGTCCCCATCTCCGGTGCTGTACACACAGGAAAGCATGTCTGACGTGGGCCAGACCTGTCCGTTTGAACATCCCTTCACCTTTACCGGGATGCAGGGAACTCACAGGCTTGAAGGCTGACTAGAGGACTGAACGATAGCGTGCGAGTTTAGATGTCGGCAACTGTGCAAGCATGCAAGAGAGTGCATCCGTGTGTGTACAGTGAATTCTCAGCCGTGGTAGCCAGCCAACGGCCAGGACAGCTCTTCCTGGCTGTACTTGAGACACCACATCCCCGAACGCCAGAAAATACCATCAAAGCAGGACTATGCAATCAAAGGCCGCCGCTTAAAAGACTGACAAGCAAGCTGTGGCTCAAACAAAGTAACTCAGAGGCCTACTAGCTGACTAACCAGCTGCTTGATCCCAGAGTAATGCCTCTTCCCTCCCTCCCCTCTCTTCCTGCCTATTCCCTCCCTCTCTTAACCCACTCCCAACCTTCAAAAGAAATAACGAAAGAGCAAAAGAATGAAAGAGAGCGAAAGAAAGAACCAAAAGAAAGAACGAGGACGCATACTGGGAAGAGATGGGGGAGGCTGTCATCTAAAGGTGACCTTTCATTGAGATAAAAAAAAATACAAAAATGCACGCACACATGCGTGTCCAAGTGATGTGTACTGTTGCCATGGTACACATTCTAGAACTATACCAAACAAAAATACAAACGCAACATGTTAAGTGTTGGTCCCATGAGCTGAAATAAAAAAAATCCAGAAATATTCCACACAAAAAGTATCTCAAATTGTGCACAAATGTGTTTACATCCTATTAGCGAGCATTTCTCCTTTGCCAAGACAATCCATCAACATGACAGGTGGCATATCAAGATGCTGATTAAATGGCATGATCATTACACAGGTGAAACTTGTGCTGGGAACAATAAAGGGCCACTTTAACATG
The DNA here is from genome assembly GCF_021184085.1 of Oncorhynchus gorbuscha. Classification (NCBI taxonomy): domain Eukaryota; kingdom Metazoa; phylum Chordata; class Actinopteri; order Salmoniformes; family Salmonidae; genus Oncorhynchus; species Oncorhynchus gorbuscha. Next base: position 47,937,764 of record NC_060176.1, read on the forward strand.
TGCAGTTTAGTCACAATACAATGCCACAGATGTCTCAAGTTGAGGGAGTGTGCAATTGGCATGCTGACTGCAGCTCTGTCCACCAAAGCTGTTGCCAGAGAATTGAATGTTAATTTCTCTAGCATAAACTGCAGCCAACATCATTTTAGAAAATTTGGCAGTATGCCCAACCCAGCCTAACAACCCGCAGACCACGAGTAACCACACCAGCCCAGGAGTAACCACGCCAGCCCAAATACTCAGAACCTTTGCTATGAGACTCAAAATTGAGCTCAGGCGCATCCTCTTTCCATTGATCATCCTTGAGATGTTTCTACAACTTCATTGGAGTCCACCTGTGGTAAATTCAATTAATTGGACATGATTTGGAAAGGCACACACATTTGTCTATATAAAGCCTCACAGTTGACAGTGCATTTCAGAACAAAACCAAACCAAACCATGAGCTCGAAGGAATTATCTGTCGACCTCCAAGACAGGATTGTGTCAAGGCACAGATCTGGGGAAGGGTACCAAAACATATCTACAGCATTGAAGATCCAGAAGAACACAGCAGGCGCCATCATTCTTAAATGGAAGAAGTTTGGATCCACCAAGACTCCTCCTAGAGCTGGCTTCCCAGCCAAACTGAGCAATCGGGGAAGAAAGGCCTTGGTCAGGGAGGTGACCAAGAACCCCTGACAGAGCTCCAGAGTTCATCTGTGGAGATGGGAGAACCTTCCAGAAGGACAACCATCTCTGTAGTACTCCACCAATCAGGCCTTTATGGTAGTGGCCAGATGGAAGCCACTCCTCAGTAAAAGGAACATGATGGTCTGAGGTGCCTTTTGGCAAACTCCTAGCAGACTATGAGAATCTAATTTCTCGGGTCTGATGAAACCAAGATTGAACGCTTTGGCCTGAATGCCAAGTGTCACGTCTGGAGGCAACCTGGCACCATCTCTACAGTGATGCATGGTGGTGACAGCATCATTCTGTGGGGTTGTTTTTCAGCGGCAGGGACTGGAAGACTAGTCAGGATCGAGGGAAATATGCATGGAGCAAAGTACAGAGAGATCCTTGATGAAAACCTGCTCCAGAACGCTCAGGACCTCAGACTGGGGCGAAGGTTAATCTTCCAACAGGACAACAACCCTAAGCACACAACAAAGACATCGCAGTAGTTTTGGGACAAGTCTCGGCACGTCCTTGAGTGGCCCAGCCAGAGTCCGGATTTGAACCAAATCAAACAGATCTCTGGAGAGACCTGAAAATAGCTGTGCAGTGATGCTTCCCAGCCAACCTGACAGAGATTGAGTGGATCTGCAAAGAAGAATGGGAGAAACTCCTCAAATACAGGTGTGCAAAGTTTGCAGCGTCATACCCAAGAAGACTTGAGGCTGTAATCACTGCCAAAGGTACATCAACAAAGTACTGAGAAAAGGGTCTGAATACTAATGTAAATGGGACATGTCCATTTTTTTATATACATTTACAAACATTTCTCAAATGTTTTTTCATTATGGGATATTGTGTGTAGATTGATGAGATTTTACCTAACAAAATGTGGAAAAGGTCAGGGGAATGAAAACCTTCCGAATGCACTGTATATTACTGTGTACTTAATGAACCAAAGGATGACACATATTGAACAAGATCATAGCTCGGGAGGAACACAAGACAATGCAATATAGTTTGTGCAAACCGCAAATTCCCCAATTACAGTTAGGTCAGCAGATGCCATACTAGAGCTCCACAGGGTGAAAGACTGATATTTCTGAGAAAGGCTTTGGTGGTAAACCAATTTTGGAGAGAGAAGGGAATAGAGAGGGGAGACTGAAGTGTCAGACAGACAAGGATTTGGCCTCGAGGCAGGTGGAGGATTAGCCAAACCTGCACTTTATTCAGCCTTGTTTGTCTAGATCCGTCTCACAGTATGGAGCAGAGGGCTGGCTCTATCCATATACCCCGCTTTACCTCTCTGACAGCTCTAAGAGGAGGAGACACTTTACCTCTCTGACAGCTCTAAGAGGAGGAGACACTACCTCTCTGACAGCTCTACTACCTCTCTGACAGCTCTAAGAGGAGGAAGAGGAGGAGACACTACCTCTCTGACAGCTCTAAGAGGAGGAGACACTACCTCTCTGACAGCTCTAAGAGGAGGAGACACTACCTCTCTGACAGCTCTAAGAGGAGGAGACACTACCTCTCTGACAGCTCTAAGAGGAGGAGACACTACCTCTCTGACAGCTCTGACAGCTCTAAGAGGAGGAGACACTACCTCTCTGACAGCTCTAAGAGGAGGAGACACTACCTCTCTGACAGCTCTACCTCTGAGAGGAGGAGACACTACCTCTCTGAGCTCTAAGGAGGAGACACTACCTCTCTGACAGCTCTAAGAGGAGGAGACTGACAGCTCTAAGAGGAGGAGACACTACCTCTCTGACAGCTCTAAGAGGAGACACTACCTCTGACAGCTCTAAGAGGAGGAGACACTACCTCTCTGACAGCTCTAAGAGGAGGAGACACTACCTCTCTGACAGCTCTAAGAGGAGGAGACACTACCTCTCTGACAGCTCTAAGAGGAGGAGACACTACCTCTCTGACAGCTCTAAGAGGAGGAGACACTACCTCTCTGACAGCTCTAAGAGGAGGAGACACTACCTCTGACAGCTCTAAGAGGAGGAGACGCTTACACACAGGTGAACTCCTGCCACCAGGTGTGTGTGTGGATGCGCGTGTTAGGCTGAGTTAAAGGAAAACTCCTATTTTTCCCCTTAGTCCACTGTTGATACGGTCCAATAATGTTGTTCTAGTCAGCAGTCAAGATAATGGACTTTCAAAATCCAAATTGAGGATCATCAAAAAAAATATTTTTAAATGTTCACAGTTTCCTATGGGATGGTCATGTGCTCCACTAATACAGGGCTGTAAACACTGGCAGGTCTGAATCACTACCACACGGCCCACTAGTCAGTGAGTCATGGAATTCCCCTGCAACATGCACAGGCTGTGTCCTGAATGGCACCTTATTCCCTATGAAGTGCGCTACTCTTGACCGTGCCAATAGGGCTCGGGTCTAATATGCACTACGTAGGAAATGGGGTGTCATTAGGGACTCACACACAGATTGATACAAGGTCACAACAGAACCATGTCTAGAAGAGGGAGAACTCTGCACAGTATTGTAGATGACTGAACATATGAATGAATCTCCTTTTGTTTACATTCAACGTAACAAAATGCCGAGAAACAATATTCTTTGAGAAGGTAAATGTGATCCTGTTCAGTTTCCTTTTCAAAGTCTTGCTGTGATACAGAATCTGAGTAGTTACCGAGTATTATATTTCATTGTAATGCATCTTTATAGAGAATTACCTCTCCCATCATTCCAAGATGTACTAATGTGGGTTGTTCTGGATGAAACGGTGGGTGAGAAAAGTAGTGAGCGGGAGATGTAGAGATACAGTGGATGTTAATTAACAGCAGCCTCCTATCTCTATCAATCCCTGAGTCATCCATCACACAACCATCAGGCATGTCCCTGCTAGGAGATAGCAGGGGGGAGGGAGGTGAGGAGGAGGGGAGGGAGGGAGGGAGGTGAGGAGGAGGGGAGAGAGAGGAGTGAAGGGAGGGCAGCCTCTGTGCTTGATGCTTCATTATGAATCTATTATAAGAGGAACAATGATCCAAGTAGCTAGGCCTAAAACTCTGCACCCCTCTTGAATTATGTATGAAACGCTAAGTCGAACGTAGAAGTCCTTGCATTGGTGTCGCAAGAGAAAGAATTGAGTAACAAAATCCATCACCCATGAGAAATGTCTCAAGTTGTTCTCCTGTGTAGACCACTGTGTATAACACATCCTGGTTCTAAATATCCCAGGTAAAAAAGACAGATGGATTCCTCCAGTCCAGTCTAATGTGCAGTAACTGCTCAAGATGCACTAGTAAGGAATTATACCATAGACTAGCCAGATGAAATAATTTGAGGCCCTGTGGTTAGCTTTTGAGTGGTTACTGTACCTCCAGTTAAGATCGAGCTCATTTGATTCCTAGCAGGCTAAGACTACCTGTGATGAGTGTCACCTTGCCTCTCTAGGACCTCGGTCTCCTTCCCTGCCCCAGTGCAGCATGGGTAACAGGATTTCAGTCGGAGTCCTTGCCAGCAATCATTACACAATTAATCCCCCAGCAAAGACCGCTTGGGTAAACTTGGGTCGTCTAATTTCCCATCCCTTCTATTCTACCGGCTGCCCTCCCAGCAAAAACAGTAAAGTGATGGAATACGCCAGCCAAAACAAGGGCTGCTTGTGGAATGGCCTGGAGGTCTGGCAGGTGCAGTTAAGTCAACAGGAGGAGGAAGAGAAACCAGGGTGACGGGCTGACAATGTGTGGCAGTGACCCAACACAGCACACTGTCCCTGGGCTAAGCCCCTCACAACAGGGCTCCAGTGCCAAGTCCCCCCAGTCAGCCCCCGGCTCAGTTACAAGCAGGGCAGGGGCAGCCCGGCTGGATCCTAATTGACTGGAATGATAGGAAGTGGAGGAGCGAACAGACTAACGGGAGAGGAGACTTAATCCGTGGTGGCTGGACGAGGGCATCCCGCTGGTGGACTGGTGACGACTTGGAGCTGGAAGTGGAGACAAACACAGACTCTGATCTACACACACACACACACACACACACTTGTTCCATTAGAGTGAAATGAGCAACAAATACACCCACAGCCCAGTAGAGCGACTGGGACAGGAGGTAACAAACACGCACGCAAAACAGCGGCCAAAGCCCTGACGATATTATTATTATATTATTATATTATTATATATTATTATATATTATTATATTATTATTATTATATTACGATGCAGCCGGGCATTATCTGCCCTCCTCTGGCGAGTGATCCTGAGCCAAATCTCTTTCTCTCTCCTCATGCATAGTCTCCTCGTTTCACAGGCCTGCCCTGCATGACTCCTCCCTCCCTGCCCAGCCCAAGACATGCTTTCCTTACCGCTTCCCAGAAGCCCCTTCACCACCATCCCCATCTGGCCACCTCTTTTGTTCCTTTGTGCTAAAGCCCAGAGTGAGTCCGGATGAAACTAGGTTGACTGGACATGTTGATGGGCTGGCCGCGAGACACAGAGGCCACCTCAGACTTTCAAGAAACTAAGAGTCTAATTTAAAAACCAAGAGTCTAATTTAAAAACCTGGCTGTAATAAGGGGAGGTGGATTTGATAGCCTCACAACAGGAGCTCACAGTCTCTTCCCCCCCCCCCCCCCACTGTGACAGAACCAGCTAACTACTAATGGACACGCAATCCAACAAAAAAGCAATGTCTGATATGTCTCCAGGGCTGATGTTCATTCTGATTCATTGGCTGGGATTCCCCCCCCCCCCCGAAAACCTATTTCTCACATATGGCACAATTATACATGACACCTGTACACACTAAAGTCACACTTCATTGTCTGCAGTCAGACGTGGCTCTGGGTTGCATTCCACGCCGACAGTTCTCACTGAATATGCTCTGTCAACACAGACAGGCTAACCAGCATGAGGATAAATAAATCACTTCTATAGAGCTCCAGATTTCAGGAAACAGATTGAAGGAGAGGAGAAGAGGGGGGGGGGGATAAGGACAGAGGAGGAGATCGGAGAAAAGGATGAGGACACAAAAACAAAAAGAAGCGCTCCAACTAGAGCCGTGGTATGACACGGCAGTAACAGAGGTAAAACAACGGGGCCAGGCCTTCTGGTAGGGGTCAGTGCTCGTGGTGGGTGGGGTTGTTTGTTTGGATATTGGGCGCAGCGCAGTTGAGAGAAAAGGGAGGAATTCGTCTTCCGCGGCAGCAGGGAATGGCCTGTAGTGAGAGGGGTGTAAGACCCCCTTCGCAGGCCACCTGACTGTATCAGGTGGGGAGGAAGGAGGGATGGGGGAGGAGGAAGGAGGGATGGGGGAGGAGGAAGGGAGGACCGGGGAAAAGAGAGCAACTGTTGCCAGAAGCTCATTTCTGGCAACAGGTCTGTGTGAGCTCCGGAGGTCTGTGTGAGCTCCGGAGGGTTGGAGAGGGACATGTGTTCCACGTCCTGCTAGCTAGTAATGCTACGAGGCCAGGCCAGCGCTCACCGCCCCCCTCCACACTAAAGCACGGCTGTGCTCGGCTGCATTGGGATAACCCATTTCATGGAATTTACAGACAAGAGAGGAAGAAAACCTCCCCACCTCATAACCCCATGTGTGAGCGAGAACCATTAGACTTCCAGGCAGATACAGTGTAGAGCTCATAACAGGCCCCCCCCCCCGGGCCTCTGGGTATTAACACAGATACCTACCGTCCCCTGAGAGACAGGCTACTTTACAAAAGGGCCAAGATGTCAGCAAACGCTAGCATATTTCTCTATCCAGTCGAGACACAACGCATAGCACAGCGGCCACGCAGTTCATCAAGATAACGGCCACCGCTTTTCAAATATGCACTCAGTGTGATGCCATTAAGTCGCCGGCCGCTGACCAACCCTTTACAGTGTAAAGACGCAGACCCCCAGCCATATAGTAGGCGGTTGTTTGGCATCAAGACTAGGCCCAGGGCTCCGTCAGAGAACGCCCAGTAGATTTACAGCCAACCTTTAACTCGGCGGTGAGATAAGGGGGCTGTGTAATATCGGTGTCTCTTAACCAGAGAGCTATTGTGCCACATGGATAAATCTAGCAGGACCGTTGTGCTTCGGCCCAGCCACTTATTTATTATTCCTCTCTCGCTGATTAAAGATATTAGCGAGGAGAGGCAGTGTTCTGTTCAGTTCCACTTTACTCTCCAAGTGTGAGACTGTACTGGGAGAAAACACACCCTGGCAGGGCTGATAGCGGATGGACAGGCTGAATGGTCCTAACTCACTGTGTGCCGGGTCAATTGGAAGCCCTCCCTGTGGACAGACAGAATATTTCCATCTACTGTGTTTTATGATGTACTCTTTTCTCTTTAGCTCATTCAGCACAAACATAGTTCACGGGTTTTATCTTTTGTTTTATATGTAATGTGGGTGCTTTGGTGTGTTTGGACCCCAGGAAGAGTAGCTGCTGCCTTGGCGGCAGCTAATGGGGGTTCCTAATAAAAAACTAGTACACAGTAAAACAGAAGAGGACCGAGACGACCAGACGGACTAATCTTCCAGCCCAGATAGCAAAGGAAGTCAGCCGGCTGCCTGAGTGGTTCTAACTGGATGTTCGGTTCTAACGAAGTCCCTGTGACCAGGACTTGTAGCTGGAGATATAGGAGATAATACCATGATATAGGACTGTATATAGTATGGCTTCTCCATATGGTACAGCCATTGATATAGTATGCAGATGAGAATGCTATTCGTTGACTACAGCTCAGCGTTCAACACCATAGTGCCCTCAAAGCTCATCACTAAGCTAAGGACCCTGGGACTGAACACCATCTGCAACTGGATCCTGGACGTACCGATGGGCTGTCTCCAGGTGTTAAGGGTAGGTAGCAACACATCTGCCATGCTGCTCCTCAACATTGAGCCCCTCAGGGGTGCGTGCTCAGTCCAGTACTCCCTGTTCACTCATGACCACACGGCCAGACAACTCCAACACCATCATTAAGTTTACCAATGACAACAGTGGTAGACTTGATCACTGACAACAATGAGACAGCCTGTAGTGGGGAGGTCAGAGACCTGGCCATGTGGTGCCAGGACAACCACCTCTCCCTCAACATGATCAAGACAATGGAGATTGTGGACTACAGGAAAAAGAGGACTGAGCACGCCCCCATTCTCATCGACGGGGCTGTAGCGTAGCAGATTGAGAGCTTCAAGTTCCTTGGCGTCCACATCAACAACAAACTATCATGGTCCAAGCACACCAAGGCAGTCATGAAGAGGGCACGACAAAACCTATTTCCCACCAGGAGACTGAAAAGATTTTGCATGGGTCCTCAGATGCTCAAAAGGTTCTACAGCTGTACCATCGAGAGCATCCTGACTGGTTGCATCACTTCATGGTATGGCAACTGCTCGGCCTCTGACCGCAAGGCACTACAGAGGGTAGTGCGTATGGCCCAGTACATCACTGGGGCCAAGCTTCCTGCCGTCCAGGACCTCTACACAAGGCGGTGTCAGAGGAAGGCCGGAAAAATTGGCAAAGAAGCCAGCCACCCATGTCAGACTGTTCTTTCCAGTACCGCACAGCAAGCGGTACCGGAGCGCCAAGTCTAGATCCAAGAGGCTTCTAAACAGCTTCTACCACCAAGCCATAAGACTCCTGAACAGCTCATCAAATGGCTGCCCACTCTATTTGCATTGCGCCCCCCTCCCCTTCTACACTGCTGCTACTCTTATTATCTGTGCATAGTCACTTTGATAACTCTACCTAGATGTACATATTACATGTACATAATACCGGTGCCCCCGCATATTGACTTTGTACTGGTACCCCCTGCATATATTCACACTATTGTTATTTACTGCTGCTCTTTAATTATTTGTTATTCTTTTCTTACTTTAAAAAAATGCTTTTTGGGGTATTTTCTTAAAACTGCATGGTTGGTTAAGGGCTTGTTAGTAAGCATTTTAAATCAATGTGACAAATCAACTTTGTTTTGAGATTCCATTATGATATAGAATTATATACAGCCGTTGATATGGTATGCAGACTACATTACGATATCGGAAGAGAAGAGTCCTCCGCTGAAGTAAAGTTCAGTAGCTGTAGACATACTACAGTAACCATGCCAGAGATCTGGGTTCTCAGGGGTTCAACCTGAGTACACGTCTGTTGCCTTCTCCATTACTACCTCTCGCCATCACTCCCTGTCGACACAGAGGTCCTCTCATCTCTCACACTGTCGTGGGGAAAAAAAAAAACACTGGGCCCTGACACAACAAAGTGCTTCCGAAACATCACTCAGGACAGAGACTACAAACACACAGATAAAGAGGAGAGACAGGGAAGGGAAGAGAGTGACACTCCGAGCAAGACACAAAGAGAGAGAGACGAGAGAAAGAGTGAAAGCGAGAGAGACAAAGAGAGCACCATCATTAAAGGAAACATTCTGCCTCAGTGCAGTGCCATTCATTTCTACTGTGAGAGGTCCGTAGTAGAGCCATTTGATTGATCTTTTTAACACGACTGCGCAATTACTATAATAATTTAAAATGAAAGACATGACACCCCCACTCTCACTAATACCTAAAGAAAAGAGGTCTACTTTCTCTGAACACTGAGGTGGTGAAGTGATATAAAAAGACAACAGTAGGGGTTCTTTGTGAAGGTGTGTGTGTGTGTGTGTGGGTGTGTGCGCACGCACGTACGCGAGAGAGTGTTTTCTAAGATCATAGGGGGAAGCTCATAATGAATATTTAAACAAGACAGATTTCCACCGCATAGTTTTGATGGTGTGCTTTTCTGCATTTAAAATTAGAGCAAAAGAGTCAACGTTTTAACCACCAAGTGCCTTGGCAGAAAAAAAGAAAATGCCTTATTTGAAGCCCTGGCTCGTACAAGCAAGTTTTGAAAAAAAACTCAAAAACATGCACTTGCTTGGCAAATTAAAAATATCCAAGAAATGTATTTTGTCCGATACAGATTGTGCTCAATACTACGAACACAGTAAATCCTTTTGAGATTGAAGAGGTGCCTGCCGAGCTGCTGCCTGGCTGTGAATAAAGGTCGCCTTTGAATAGCGATGTGTAGTAGAGCTTTTCCCCAGCTCAGAAGAGCTCCCAGGTCCCCAGGCACTGGATATGAAAGATATTTTACACTGGGTTTGGATATGCACTTCTCAAATCTTTATTTTCAAAGTCTTGCACTATTCATTCGGAGTCTGTTGTGTAGCTCTGCGGGAGGCTGAGGTTTGGCTGGGTCAGGGAGGCGGTGGGGAGGGGAGTGTGGTAGGCAGCACTGATACAGATGAAGAATGGATTATCTCCTCTATGAGTCTGCGTGGTTAAGCCCCTGTGCTATAGCTGCTGTAGCTAGACCCACTCCCTTTCACAGTCAGTTCAGCTGCAGGCCTTAGTATCTGGAGACAAGCCACCAGATACTTCTCTTCCCACCTCCCAGTCTCCTGCTCTGACCCGAACCTTAGTTGTGCGCAAAAGGAAATGCAGAGGAATGCAAAATCAGGCCCAAATAAAGAGCCAGTAAACACAAAACTAAGACAACCACAACAAGCAGGGAGGAATGACAACCGCCAGGCTCCAGAAATCCCATTAATAGACAGGTCACTGGCCTAAAGACCATTCCCAGAAAGACGCCATTCTCGCTCTTCCTTCCCCTTCAGACACTGTCTGAAATGGTGCCCTTTTCACCATACAGTCCACGACTTTATAGTGGCACCCTCTTCCCTAAGTAGTGCACAAAGGAGGATAGGGTGCTATTTCAGACATAACCTAGAACTCCATAGAGACCTTGTAAAGATAAACATAGAACTGTGTAGTCCATGAGCCAGAGGGCCACATTTCACCTAATGCAGGGTCATTTAGGTCCTGGGGGACCAACAAACCATATCTCCACTTTGACCATTAGGGCCTACCTCCTTGTGGTCGGAGCATTGGAGAGAGAGAAAGGGGCGGTAGCGAGTGAGAAAAAGTGAATCTCATTTTATTTGTCACATGCTTCATAAAAAACAGCAGTAGACCAAGAATGAAATGCTTCCCAACAATGCAGAGAAATAAACGTAATAAATACACAATGAGTAACGTTAACTTGGCTATATACAAGGGGTAGATGTGCAGGGGTACGAGGTAATTGAGGTACACACACACACACACACACACACACACACACACACACACACACACACACACACACACACACACACACACACACACACACACACACACACACACACACACACACACACACACACACACACACACACACACACACACACACACACACACAACTAGGAATAAAGTGACCAGGCAACAGGATAAATAAACTGCAACAGCAGTTTACGTGATGAGTCAAAAGTTGGTGCAACAAGGGTCAACGCAGACAGTCCGGGAAGCTATTTGGTTAACTAACTCATCGATCTAAGAAGCATCCTAAAATACTACATATCTGTCGACGAGGATGACTGTGTTGGACTTGTTTGCCACAAATTCAACTGAGTGTTTGGCGTGTGACGCTGGATGTGAGACTCGAGTGAGCAGAGGAAGAGACTGAATGATTGATTCCCTGGATACGGGTAGGACAAACTATTGACTGTGTGAGGGTAGAGAGAGAGAGAGAATCGGAAAAGATGGCTTAGGCAACAATAAGCTCACAACTACCATTTGAACCAAGAGAAAATCAGGAACGGGAGGTGTACTGTGAAATAATGGATTGGTTTGTTGTTGTTACTGTTCATAAAATAACTGATGCTACTACACAGAAAAGCATAATTGTTGTCGGTGCACAGGCATACAGTTTCCTGAGAAACCTGTTGAGCCCAGATAAACCAGGAGACAAGTCATTCATAGATCCAGTCGATCTATTACAATAGCACTTCAACCACAAACCCAATGAAATAGTGCAACGCTTCAAGTTTGATTCACACATGAGAAAACCTACCCGAATCAGTGGTGGAACATGTGGCCGAGTTGAGGAAATGAGCACTGGACTGTAACTACGGGAATACATTATCACAAATGCTACTCGATTGGCTGGTGTGTGGGATTAATGACAGGATACAAAACCCGTTTGTTATCAGAGCCTAATCTCACATTTGAGAACGCACTCAAACTGGCCAAGGCCATGGCGTCTGCGAAAAGAAATGCACTGGATTTGCAGCAAAGGGGCGCTACTGCGTGCCACACAGTAAAAGAGGGCCGCTCTGAGCGCGTTGGTTTTCAAAGAAGGGAAGCCACTGGGGCAGCAACCAATAGAGGCCGTTATCGTTGCAAAAGCAGACACGCAGCGTTTCAATAATAAAAAGCAACAGGCAACAGAAAAGAATTACGACAGAAAACCAAATACCTTGCGACGCTCTCCGCTCAAAGTAATAAAAGTGATTGATTTACAGGTTCAATGAGAAGTGGGGAAAAAGTGCCTAATATTGAGAGACACACCCATTACACTCAAAACAGTACATAGGAGAGTAAATCACTGAGTTGCTGATGCTGATGTTCAGGTGGAATATCAAGGAAAGTAAAAGTCTGCCTCTCTTGGTCGTGGAAGGTACTGGCCCCAGTTTACAAGAGAGAGGGTGGTAGAAGGAAACTCAATTGAACTGGGATGAAATCAAGCATGTCACTGCAGCAGGTGCTTTCAAAGCATGAGCGCGGTTTCAAAGAGCAGCTAGGGACATGAATAGGGGTCCAAGCTGCCATTCATGTTGCTGCAGATGCTACTCCCGGATTCTACAGGCCAAGATCAGTTCCATATGCCATGAAGCCTAATGTGTATATGGAAATTGAAAACTCTGCATAGGATATAATTATTCCTGTCAAGTTCTGAGTGGGCAGCACCAGTTGTTCCCATACACAAACCAGATGGTTCAATAAGATGGGGGGGGGGGGGTGAAGTTTTGAGGAGGATGGAAAAGGCCGGTCTCCGGCTGAAGAGGAGCAAGTGTACACTGTTAGCTGATGAAGTGCAGTACCTGGGTCACAAGGTGGATGCCAAGGGGTCACACGCTGTCAAAGCTAAAGTAAGGGCTGTCGTGGAAGCTCCAGCTCCGACAAGCGTTACAGAGCTGGAAGCCTATCTTGGTTACTGAACTATTACAAATCGCTTCCTCCCTGACCTCTTAGCCCCACTGCATCAACTGTTAAGGAAGGACGTGGGCTGGAATGGTAAGAAAGACAAGAAGAAGATTTTGCGAAGTCAAAAGGAGTTACTGCAATTAGAAGTGCTGATGGACTCCTCAGCAGACAGAGATCTCATCTTATCGTGTGATGTCTCATCGTATGGTGTGGGGGCGGTTCTATCACACCGGATGGAGAACGGCACAGAGAAACTTACCAGGTTCATGTCAAGAATTGTTGCCAGCAGAGAAAAAGTCCTCCCAGCTGGACATGGAAGGACTGGCTGTCATTCGGAATACAGAGAAGTTCTTATACGGTAGAACATTCACTATTGTGACCAACCATAAGCCTATGAACTCGGTTTCCTGAAGAAAAGCTAGTACCACAAATGATCTCGCCAAGAGTTCAACGTTGGGCTGTGTGGCTCAGGGCCTACGAGTACAGAATAATCTACAAGCTAGGTAGACACCATGGGAACGCTGATGCTCTGAGTAGGCTGCCCGTTCCACAAATCATCGTTCAGTGAGGAAACAAATGTCTTGATGATCGATGTGTTGGATGATTCAAGGGTTTTAATTTGAACCATTTCTTACATTGTTGAATAGTGAAGACATCACAACTATGAAATAACACATATGGAATCATGTAGTAACCCAAAAAAGTGTTAAACAAATATATTTTATATTTGAGATTCTTTAAAATAGCCACCCTTTGCACATTCTTGGCATTCTCTCAACCAGCTTCATGAGGTAGTCACTCACAAAGACAAGGCGGGTGTAACCAAAAATGTAAAAATCCCAAATTACAGATTTCCACCTGTCTAACGTCCAATGCACCTTCATGCCTTGAAGTAATGATGGACTGTCATTTCTCTTTGCTTATTTGAGCTGTTCTTGCCATAATATAGACTTGGTCTTTTACCAAATAGGGCCATCTTCTATATACCACCCCTACTTTGGTCACAACACAACAGATTGGCTCAAACGCATTAAGAAGGAAATAAATTCCACAAATTATCTTTTCACAAGGCACACCTTCTCATTGAAATGCATTCCAGGTGACAACATCATGAAGCTGGTTGAGAGAATGCCAAGAGTGTGCAAAGCTGTCATCAAGGCAAAGGGTGGCTACTTGGAAGAATCTAAAATCTAAAATATATTTTGATTTCTTTAACACTTTCTTGGTTACTACATGATTCAATGTGTGTTATTTAATAGTTTTAAAGGTCTCCACTATTATTACACAATGTAGAAAACAGTCAAAATAAAGAAAATGAGTGTCTTAACTTTTGACAGATACTGTGTATTTACACACCTAATCATTCAGTCCTCCGTTTCCTGTCGTCAGCTCCTTTGTCTTGCTGACGTTGAGGGAGAGGTTGTTGTCCAGGCACCACACTGTTGTGTCGTCAGCAAACTTAATTATGGTGTTGGAGTCGTACGTGGCCATGCAGTCATGGGTGAACAAAGAGTACAGGAGGGGACTAACCATGCACCCCTGAGCTACCCCTGTGTTGAGGGTCAGCACTGTGTTATTGCCTACCCTTACCACTTGGTGGCGACCCATCAGGAAGTCCAGGATCCAGTTGCAGAGGGAGGTGTTCAGTCCCGGGGTCCTTAGCTTAGCGATGAGCTTGGAGGGCACTATGGTGGTGAACGCTGAGCTGTTGTCAATGAGCTGTAGTCAATGAACAGCATTCTCACACACTGTAGGTGTTCCTCTTGTCCATGTGGAAGAGTGCAGTGTGGAGTGCAATAGAGATTGCGTCATCTGTGGATCTGTTGGGGGGGGTATACGAATTGGAGTGGGACCAGGGTGTCCAGGATGATGGTGTTGATGTGAGCCGTGACCAGCCTTTCATGGCTACATCTGTGAGTGCTATGGGGGGCAGCTGTCATTTAGACAGGTTACCTTGGCGATCTTGGTAACAGTGAGCTAAACAAGGACTATGCGTAGAATAATGATGATCACCAAGCACTTGGCTGAGCAACGAAAGAGCAGCCCTCCAGCCAAACAGAGAGAGAGAGAGAGACAGACCAGAAAAGCTTGGTGGTATTCATTAAGCACCACCACATGGAAGAAAGCGAGCGGTGTCCCCTAATGAATAAAACCCTGTACCGGAGCAGTCCCAGTCCGCGTCCCAACGTCTCAGCTCTGTGATTACCAACCGAGGCGCAGCAGAGAGGGCTGAACGCCTCGTTGTCTCCCTTAGACAGAGACGTCCGGTGTGCTCCGAGGGTAATTACCCAGAATTCCAGGAACAAGGGTCCTACTAACCGCTGCCGAGCAGCTGCCAAATCAGTTTAGTCTCATCTCCACCTTAGGACCCTCCAATTGGCTCAAGCATGGGTACTTTCCAACTTGGACATCTGCTACTTCGCTAGTGAATACACCTCATCTGACCTGCATAGACACTCTAGATATTGCACACAGTCCTGTGCTGTGAGGTACGACCACCATGAGAACGGCTGATCCTAGATACGACCACAGATAACGTCAACAGTGCGTCCTCGTGAGGACATTTCCCTCAACGTAACAGTAGTGGGAAAAGCGTTGCAAATGTGAAGTTAAGTGCTTTATAGCTTGTACAGCATTTTTATGAACAACGGCAATGAGAATCTGGGCTGGTACTGTTTGAGCGCGTTCCAAATGACCCCCCCATTTCCTTTATAGTGCGGGCCCTGGTCAAAAATTGTGCACTGGGTAGGAAACAAGGTACCAACATAAAGGAAGTCAGAGAAACTTGAACAGTACGGGCTACAATACACAACCCAGCTCCACTCCCAACTCTACAGAAACAAACTAAAGAGAACACAGCCTAACTGCTGGACTTGTCTGACTGAAGCTTACAGTATCACTTCCAGGAGTCTGGAGTCCAGTGTTTGCCTTATCTATGGAGGTCGTCAGTAGGATCACCTTTAAACTAGCTGGCAGGTCAGGACTGGAGAAGCTCATTGTGTGTGTCCGTTGGGACCGAGGCACATGCTCTGGGCCATACAGGGAGATATAGGAGTTGATTGAGTGGGGGGGGGGAGCAGTATACCCCCCCCCCTAAAAATAGAGTGGAGGGTGTGAGAGCATAGAGAGCACTGCAGCCAGACTGGCTCTGGGGGGGGGGGCAGTGTTCTCCGCTCACCCCTTTCTCTGCAATGAGCTCTGCAGTACTAGTGTGGAGCCCAAAATAACTCCCCTCGCCCTCCCTTCTACAATGCTGCTGGATCAGGACACACTCACACCGACTGCACGCTCAGCTGGGGCAAGCTTGGCTCTATGTTAACACCATTAATCCAGTATATGTGCAAATCAGACCTGAACCACACTCCCACTCTCTCTAGGGCACGCACGCGTCCCGCCGGGGGGAACGTCCCACGCGTCCCGCGTCCCACCGGGGGGCACCCACCGGGGGGCACGCGTCCCACCGGGGGGGGCACACACGCGTCCCACCGGGGGGGGCACACGCGTCCCACCCCACCGGGGGGGCACACACGCGTCCCACACACGGGTCCCACCGGGGGGGGGGCACACACGCGTCCCACCGGGGGGGGCACACACGCGTCCCACCGGGGGCACACACGCGTCCCACCGGGGGCACACACCGGGGGGGGCACACACGTCCCACCGGGGGGGCACACACGCGTCCCACCGGGGGGGCGCACACACGTCCCACCGGGGGGGGGCACACACGCGTCCCACCTGGCACAGAAGTCAGTTCAAGATCTAGTCTTGACTTACATTTGGTTGAGTTGTCAACTAATGTACATTGTTCTGAAATTGTTTTCATTAAAAGTTGGGTGGAAAAAAAAAAAAAAAACTAAACGCCCTTACGTTGATTACATTTTGAAAACCCAATTAATTTCCCAACGTTGATTCACCATCATCACATCGATTTTTGGGGTTGAAATGATGTGGAAACAATGTTGATTCAGCCAGTTTTGGCCCAGTGAGGTTACAGTATTGCCAACCCTCTCACTACTTAGAAGAGATGCTCTTCCAACCATAACCCCCGCTACCATGAGAACAACTGCTAGAGGATTGGCTTAGAAATGAGCAGTTGCACATTTGGAGGCAGAAGAGAAAAGGTTTCTGGGAAACGGAATGCAACTTCAGAGTTCTTTGTTTGCTTTACGGGCCAATAGAGAAGCAGAGACACACGCTCTCGCAAAAGCACCCAATTCAGCTTTTCTCAAATCAAGGCAGAAGTTCAAAAAGCACAGTGACGAGACTGAGGGGAAAAAGCTAATTACTGTACACACTACACAAACACGGCAATGACTCATTGCACACTCACACATCCTGTCCCATTGAAGCCTTGGTATTCTCCCTCTTCCTTTAAACCTCGGCAGGAATGTAAACTACATAAATAAAGGGGTCTTGGGCTGACTGCGCCAATTCCCCACACAGCAGCAGGAAAAGGAGGAATCTCAATGGCGTCAGTAATTTGACTCTTGATATATTTCACTGGGCGCTAGTCAGAGTAGCCAGACACAGAAGAAATAGGATATCCCCGACTCCAACCTCAGCAATAAGGAGAGTCCTGTACAAACGACTCCCTGAATCATCTTCGGAGAGGCTGAACAGACCGTTACTCAACGGTGCCATGTGGCGGCCATTTTGCCATTCCCTGGCTGGATTGGCACACCATCTGACATCATTACGGGGGCCCAGTGTGGTGTAGGGCACACGCAGGCTGCTCCTACTCTGTAAGTCGCTCTGGATAAGAGCGTCTGCTAAATGACTTAAATGTAAATGTAAACCAGGAATAGGCTAGGTAGACTAGGTCTGTGAGTGAAATTGGCACCCTACTCCCTATAGTGCAATGCCTTAGGGTTCTGGTGAAAAGTGCAACATAAAGCGAATAGGGTGCCACTTCATGAGTGGCGAGCTTGGAGGGCACTATGGTGTTGAACGCTGAGCTGTAGTCAACGAACAGCATTCTCACACACTGTAGGTTTTCCGCTTGTCCAGGTGGGAGATGGCAGTGTTGAGTGTAATAGAGATGGCATCATCTGGGGATCTGTTGAGGCGGTATGCGAAAAGATAACATTTCAGACACATCCTCTGTGCTCCAGCAGGGTTTAGACCTGAGAGAGCCAAGCTCATCAGTGCTTTAGAGACCCATCCGCATTGCACGCCCCCTCCCATCAGAGACACTCCTGAGCTCTCCTAGTTTTTACTGCAATTACTCTGAGCATCTGTTCACCCGCAGGCCTCAATTACCTTATCACTACACCACCTACACCACCCACCCGCCAGACCAGGGCCCAATCACCTGAACAACAAACCACCCACCCAAACCACCCAGACTGACTGACTGCACAGACAAAGTGCCAATCAAGCCATACCCCTCCACCATTGCAATGCTACCATAGAGCCATCAGTTGTCTCAGTGACAAGATTCAGTTGTCCGTTTGAATATTCCCTCTATATTTCATTAAGCTGAAAGTCTGACTTGAACAAAGAAAGCATCAACATTGAATGCCAGCAACTGGTTAGCTGAGATGGAAGCCATGCCGGCCAGGCACCATCCAAATTACATAATGAGCGCTAGCAAATGCTAGGAGAACACTCAATCTTGTTTTTGTATTGTCTGGAAACATTGGGGTCAGAATGATTTTTTTTCCCCTCGATCAGTGCAGATTAGTATCCAACCACTAAACTACTCTGGACAGATGGACTGCTCTGCTAGGGTGGTGGAATGCCCCAGCCTCAGTCACAGCCAATCATGGTGAATGTTATAAAGCCTATTGTTGTCTAAACCACTGGAGCCTCAATGAGGGGGGGACGACGACACAGGAGTGGAGCCCAGGGGTCGGAGGAATATTAGAACAATAGCCTCAGGAGCTGATGAAAATATGTCAATTTCAGAGACCATAACAGTTCAATTTAAAAGAGGAAGAAAATCAACGCTTATGCAAGTGGTCTTCGAAACCACTGGAATGTACAAAATTTGTGAATTTCCTAGAGTAGCGGAAAATGATTGCATCCAAATCCACCTTTGTTGAAGCACCTTTGGCAGTGATTACAGCCTCAAGTCTTATTGGGTATGACATTACAAGCTTGGCACACCTGTATTTGGAGAGTATCTCCCATTCTTCTCCGCAGATCCTGTCAAGCTAAATTCACGGTTGGTTGGTAAGTGTTGCTGCACAGCTATTTTCAGGTCTCTCCAGATATGTTCCGGGCTTTGGCTGGTCCACTCAAGGACATTCAGAGACTTGTCCCGAAGCCACTCCTCCATTGTCTTGGCTGTGTGCTTAGGGTCATTTTTGGAACGTGAACCTTCACGCCAGCTCTGGAGCAGGTTTTCATCATGGATCTCCATTTACTTTTTTCATCTTTCCCTCAATCCTGACTCGTCTCCCAGTCCCTGCCCCTGAAAAACATCCCCATGGCATGCTGCCACCACGTTTCACCGTGGGGATGGGAACAGGTTTCCACCAGACGTGACGCTTGGCATTCAGGCCAAAGAGTTAAATCTTGGTTTCATCAG
This sequence comes from Oncorhynchus gorbuscha, assembly GCF_021184085.1. Taxonomy (NCBI): domain Eukaryota; kingdom Metazoa; phylum Chordata; class Actinopteri; order Salmoniformes; family Salmonidae; genus Oncorhynchus; species Oncorhynchus gorbuscha. Next base: position 47,956,977 of record NC_060176.1, read on the forward strand.
ACTAGAGAATCTTGTTTCTCATGGCCGGAGAGTCCTTTAGGTGCCTTTTGAAAAACTCCAACCAGGCTGTCAGGTGCCTTTTACTGAGGAACAGCCTCCTTTTGGACACTCTACATAAAGGCCTGATTGGTAGTGTGCTGCAGAGGCGGTTGTCCTTCAGGAAAGGCTCTCCCATCGCCACAGAGGAACTCTGGAGCTCTATCAGAGTGACCATCGGGTTCTTGGTCACCCCCCTGACCAAGGCCCTTCTACCCCGATTACTCAGTTTGGCCTGGCAGCTCTAGAAAGAGTCTGGTGGTTCCAAACTGCTTCCATTTAAAAATGGAGCCCACTGTGTTCTTGGGGACCTTCAATGCTGCAGACATTTTGTTGGTACTCTTCCCCAGATCTGTGCATCGATACAATCCTGTCTCGGAGCTCTACGGGCAATTGCTTTGACCTCATGGCTTGGTTTTTGGTCTGACATGCACTGTCAACTGTGTGCCCTATATAGACAGGTATGTGGATTTCCAAATCGTGTCCAATCAATTGAATTTACCACAGGTGGACTCCAATCAAGTAGAAACATCTCAAGGATGATCAATGGAAACAGGATGCACCTGAGCTCAATTTTGAGTGCCACCCCCCCCCCCCCAAAAAACGTTTTGCTTTGCCATTATAGGGTATTGTGTGTAGATTGAATAGATGAAAAATTGTTTCCATTTTAGAATAAGGCTGTAATGTAACAAAATGTGAAAAAAGTCAAGGGGTCTGAATTCTTTCAGAATGCACTGTAGCTATGCCATGTACTCTGATCTTGACTCACCATCAAATATCCCTGGGAAATATCCCTGCCAGAAACAATAACAGTCAAATAAACAACAATATGGCAACACTCCTAGTAAAGGTACCTTGTACAATAAGAGTTGAGGATATCGCGATTGACTTTCGCCAATAGCAAATAAACAAAACCTATATCTTCACTAACTTAAAGCGGAAAACTGAGTAGTACATTTTGCTCAAAGGTAATAAGAATCACACCAAGACCACCACCACAACAAGACGCTACAACAACACGTCCTGAGTACCGCATTAGTTTGTTGGATTGCTGCTACATCTAATCCCATGGTACTGACTGAACAATCCATTTCTATGCTTGGGCATCCATGTACAAATCACTTCTCTGCCACGATAACAGCAGATTCCAATAGTTATAGCGGAGATCACAGAGACAAAAAGCTGAAACAGTACCGTGAGGCCAGCTAATGTCCGTTAGCCTTGAACCATCAGCAGCCATTTAGTAAGTCATTCAAGGACTTCCTTCCCAACACCGCAGCAGCGCCGCTACACTAGGCCGCTAAACTGTTTTACTCTCAGGAGACCAATCGCATCATTGATAGCAGCGAGACAAACTCAGACATGCTCTCCATTTTACGTCGACATTCTGAGGAGGAGGGCTTCCAAGTCCTTCCAGTCCCCCTCCCCGCTTTTCCCTACAAGACGGCGCTACAGGAGCCAGATCTGCAGCATCAACACCGCGTGCCAGACCCAGACCCACGTGGTGTGCAGCAGAAGCACAGGTTGATATTGTCTGCCGAAAAGAAGAAAAAAAACAACGCCTCCAAATTCCTCCCATGTTGTGGAGATTAGGAAACACTTCAGTGGAATTCCAAGCCCCATATGGCTACAGGGTGCTCACATCTCTCACATTACTGAGAGGCTGCTGCCTGCACGCTGCCAGCATGTCTATAGTTCCCGTTCCAAACCCACAGGAGAAGAAAACACAGGACGACAGGGGGATTTCCTAACAGTATGCAGGAACAGAGTAAGGACACCACATAGCACTGGTTGGGCGGCGGATGTTTGAAGCCTTCTTCGTTGGCATACCCCTAAGCACAACCGTCCAATAGAAGCATCCAGACATACGACTGAGCAAAGAGAAGGAGCGCGCCACATGAATCATACATGACTCATTTGAGTCATTAAACTCCTAGTGCTGTCCTAGTCCCCCGTCAACTCTCAACAGATTTACACGAAGAAGAAAAAATACGTTAGTCAGCCCTGGATTATTTTATTAGAATAAAAGGTCATCCCTGAATTGAATCCAGAGAGTTCTGAGGTGAAAGCAGTGACCTCACCCAGTAAATATGACTCTGTAGCGTCTCCTTGAGCTCTAAGCTCCAGCACAGACTGGTATCACTTACAGTATACTGAGCTTTCCTCATTCGAGTGGAAAACGGCTTCAAAACGTATAATGTTGACAACATTCCGGAGGCGACCACCAAAAACAAAACGCTTCCCCATTTATCAAACCAGGGAAATTAGTCTGTGTAAGTGTTTGGAATCACGACCTGTCACATCGATTCATCCTGCTTCTTCAGAGAGCCAGGCTGAGGCAGGGCACGCACGCACACACAGCAGACGTTCGGACATGAAACGTCCTGGAGAGCAGATACGAGGGTTTGATCTCACAGAGCTGAAAAGGGCATGAAAGAGATCGGTTCCTTCACAGCACAGCACCCTCCTGTCACAAAAACACAGAACCGCTCGGAGACAACGCAGAGGACTGTTGCGTCATCAAGGCTGCTCCTACTCATTTCAACTGCGGAGGATATCCCAGCAGCCAGAGTCTCAACCATGGGACTCCTGCCCATTACATAAACACAATCCCAAATATGGCTCTTTGATGGAAGAAACGTGCATCACAAGAGTGTTCGCCTGCCCGATATGAGATGAATGTTCTCCGTAGAGTTAGATGAAGACAAATCATTCTGATAAAACGCCGCACGAAGGCAAAATGTTGTGTACGTCAATGTCATAAGAGGTGCGACGCTCGGTCAAGAAGAAACACATGCAAAAGCCACAATATAAGCCAAAACAAATTTAACCAATGGGACTCACTGTGTCATTCTATAAGAGGTAAGGGTAGAGCTGTCCGGGGAGGTGTGCAACCAGACAAGTATCCTGATGGTAAAGCCCTACTCTGGAGGAGAATCCCAGCCTGTGGAACAGCAGCTTCTCCCCTCAGTGTGAGAACGAGAGCCAGCCTATACTGGAGCTGTAGCGAGATGACCCACTTCAGATCCACAACAAGCTGTCCCCTGTGCTGCTGTTCGCGCAGCTCGCTGTGTCTACAACACACACGTAGGTAGATATCCACTAATACACGCTCATGTACTGACACACGCACACATATTTACACATTCCATGTGCATCTGAGCACACAAATTACAGAATGCATAAACACGCCATACTTTGCACAACAAACATCTTCTATTAAACATCTATAGAATCCATGGCTTGCTACATCCCATCTCCCAGGCTTTGGCTCAGCCCTGAAGGTGTTGTCTGCAGTAGTATTGTCGGGTGAATCATCTGCTGCAACCCATTTCCACACTTCCCCTCCCAAGGAGGCAACCCGGAACAGTATACCCCAGTTCACATGGGTGAAAAACCCCTGTGAAGTGCCCCGCACATAGATTGGCAGGTTTACGCCCCCCCCGCCCTTAAACCCCCGCCATCCGTTACCTTCCAAAACATTCAGCATGAGGGCACTCACCACAGTATAGAGCTTTTCAATACAAACGAGGGGGCTGTGGAATCAAAGAGAGGCACATTGTGTGCTGGGAAAAAAGCGAGAGCGACACACACACACGGCCGGACAGAGAGAGCGACACACACACGGCCGGACAGAGAGAGCGACACACACACACACGGCCGGACAGAGAGAGCGACACACACACACACGGCCGGACGGACAGAGAGAGCGACACACACACACACGGCCGGACGGACAGAGAGAGCGACACACACACACACGGCCGGACGGACAGAGAGAGCGACACACACACGGCCGGCCGGACAGAGAGAGCGACACACACACACACACACACACGGCCGGACGGACAGAGAGAGCGACACACACACACACACGGCCGGACGGACAGAGAGAGCGACACACACACGGCCGGACAGAGAGAGCGACACACACACACACACACGGCCGGACAGAGAGAGCGACACACACACACACACGGCCGGACGGACAGAGAGAGCGACACACACACACACACGGCCGGACGGACAGAGAGAGCGACACACACACACACACACACGGCCGGCCAGACAGAGAGAGCGACACACACACACACACACACACGGCCGGCCGGACAGAGAGAGCGACACACACACAGCCGGCCGGACAGAGAGAGCGACACACACACAGACGGCCGGACAGAGAGAGCGACACACACACACACGGCCGGACAGAGAGAGCGACACACACACACACGGCCGGACAGAGAGAGCGACACACACACACACGGCCGGACAGAGAGAGCGACACACACACACACGGCCGGACAGAGAGAGCGACACACACACACACGGCCGGACAGAGAGAGCGACACACACACACGGCCGGACAGAGAGAGCGACACACACACACGGCCGGACAGAGAGAGCGACACACACACACACGGCCGGACAGAGAGAGCGACACACACACACACGGCCGGACAGAGAGAGCGACACACACACACACTGCCGGACAGAGAGAGCGACACACACACACACACACACACGGCCGGACAGAGAGAGCGACACACACACACACACACGGCCGGACAGAGCTGGCATGACCTAGCCCTGCACACTGTATGCTTGCACAGGAGAGGCCCAGCTATAATTTGAGGCTGCATCTTGAGGAGCCCAGGTCTATTTGTGAGCGAGTGCCCATGGCGCACTCTCACACAGGTGTCCAATGCCTTGTTCTGACCACGGACATATAGCCACTCTGTGAGTAAGTCATTTCCACACCACAACATGGTGGGTGGACAAGCGCTTTTCTTTGAAAACTTCCCGTCTAAGTTGGTTGGTCTCATCTCTGGAGTTCTGACGATTTTTGAGGACTAGTGTAAATAACTAAATAGACCTATCTAGCTGTTCTACTTTGGTTTATTGGAGAAGCGGGCATGGGACATTTGTAGAGTGAGGCATGAGTCTGGAAATATCGGCGCACAACATCCAGTACGACAAACAAAAGCACTTCCACAGAGACGCACAGACTATACAGTAGCTCAATGTCGCCCCATTTCAAAAGTCTGCACTTGAACAAGTCTCTTTAATGTCTCTAGACAAAGATGCGATGAGAAATCCTCTTCTCATTACACAGTAGACAGAATAGATCCAGCCAAAACTGGGTGTATCCTATGGCCTCTTCATTAGTGCTAGAGAGGCCATTATCATCCTGTTAGGCTTTAACATGAGTGACGCGAGAACATGAGAGCGAGATTCGACTCCCGTCTCCCGTGACTCCTGGCCGGATGGTTAATGACACTAATACCATGCACAAGAGGGCATTCATACGCGTCCTGTCCTTCTCCAGACCTGTTCCACTCCAGACCATGTCCAGGAGACCACCAGCCTCAATTAGCTCCCAATGGCCTTTAAGAGACGTGGCGCGTGAGGGGCTGCAGAGGAGAGATGGTAGAGAGAAATAGCGGGGCAAAGAAAGGGAGACTTGAAAAAGTGAGGAAGAAAGGAAGAGAGCTGGGGAGAGGTGATGGCAGAGTTTGAATGCTTGGAAGCCAGACTGAGGAATGTTAGCTGGCTGTTCGGTGACCCCCTAACACTCCCTGCAGGCCAGAGAAAGAGTGAAGTGGTGGAGGAGTACACACACACACACACACACACACACACACACACACACACACCAGCTCACTTCCCACTCCTTCACAGACAGGAACAAACCCCAAGATGGGACAGGGAGGGGCTTGCCGGGATGAAAAGTGAGTCTTATTGGATTAAAGCGTCTCTTAACTATACTGGAGTGTGATGGAAAGAATCTGGGGAAACTCTAGGTGGTCTGTATCAACAAGCTTTGTTTGCTTAACTTTGAGGACCTTAGCTGGGTTTATTGCGTGCGAACTCGTCGACACGTCCACATTTTGGAGGGAAAGGCGCCTTTTGTCCGGCCCCTGACCCACCAAGTGGACCGAGGGCCTCCCTATAGTCTCAGCATGTCAGTTGGTAACCCACGGCAACTCAGAGCAGCACCAGCCATAGGGAAATAAATACAGGCTCAGACTGTAGTGACGGCGGCAGCCAAAAGCTCCAGCTACGAAAATATGAGCTGTGATTTGTCAAAACAGGGATGTTGTTTCAGCGCAGATAAAAATGGGAATATCATTCTTCTAATACATATTTTCTCCCACTCAGTCAAAGGGGTACAGACTGAGCAGAGACATTGCAGTTGCCAGACATGAAAGTACTTGAAGCTATTTTGGTCAATACGGAACAATACCGTGATTCACATGTAGAACAACAACGAGTGCCCCTTTTAAGAAGTTGGCTCTAACGGAGGTCTTACTGACAGACATAACAAAGGCCACGAGTGGGCCGACATCTCCCACAGTCTCTAAACAACCCAGCCTGGGCCGGGTGGTCTTAACTTACGCGTCGCCAACTGTTCTGTCTATCCCTTCACTTCAGCAGACAGACCTGTCTGTGGCTGGCACAGTACCAGCGCCACCACTAACTGCACCATGCTCCACTTCCCATTCCATTACAGATTTCAAACAAATGTAAAAACATGGAAGGTGGAATGCTGAACTAAGGGAGGTGGCGGCATTTACTGCAGCTGAACCAGGAATCATCCACCCAGCAGCCATTACAGAGCAAAGCACGCAAGTCTGCCTTCATTAAACTCAATACATCCCTTGAGGAATGTGTGACTGGCGCGCCGCTCCATTGTTCTGCCGGGGACCCTCTGGGCACGGGCCGCGCCCATATCAAGAGAAGATAAGGAGATGAGTAACAATGCAGTGCCATCACACGTAATGACATATGACAGCTGGCCCGGAATCTGGCTGACTCTATAGTTAGGATTGTAGGAACCATTGTAATGTATCCGTATGCTAAAGAAATGACAAAAAAAACGAACAAAAAGAAAATCAATCTTTCTCCCTTTTATGGGTTTATAAGGCAGTTCTTCGCTGGCCGACTGAGGCTGAACTCTTGCCACAAATTAATTAGCATGTGTTTGTGCCGACTGAACGGTGGAAGTGGCTGGGGCGGCTGGCTGGAAGGCTGAAGGGGAGAGGGGGCCTGGGGACACTGACGCTGTGGCCTCCCCTCATCTCACCACCTCTCGCTCGCCCTCCGACTCTCTGGACCTCTGCCACCAGTATCGGGCCTCATTGTCTGGGTCTAAAGGGGGAGTGAGGTTTCCAACAGCCTTCTAATGAACCACCGGAACCAATCAACACATCTCAACTGCCTTTCTGTTCGGTCTGGAAGTAGCAAAAAAACGTCCACATTCCAACATAACGACCAGACAGGCCAACGTTACAAAACCAACCGCTGCAATCTACGGTTTGAGTTCGTCCGTCAAGACAGTTTGAGTGTTGGTGCCAACGATGGACGTTACAAAACCCTTTCAGGCTGGTGACTGGGACTGAGTAATAGCCTGAAGACAGTCGGGCTGCTATGATCATTCCAAACACTACCTACTTAAACACAGAAATGAGTAGAGAGCTCTCCCTTGCTCACCCGATGCTGTGCTCCACCACATGGCTGTGCTAATCTGGAGTGCCTGGCCAGGCGTACAGAGCCCCGCTAAGGAGCTGTCAGAGGGGAGCATTAAATCCCAGAAGACAGCAGTCAGAAGACAGATGGCCTGATGGAGGATGGAGGGATAGATCGATGGTCCGTACCCGCCCCTCTACTCACTACCTTCCTTCGGGAGCCGTCATCACAGACAGAGGCAGGAAGTGCATCGCACGGATCATCCAAAACTTCCAGACGAAACATGATCCCAATCAGAGCTTCTTCTTCTCTAGTTCTGGTCTGGTCCCAAACCCCAGGGGGCATGTTGTATGTGGTGGTTAGTGCTTGAGGGGGGGAGCTGGGGGTAAGCATTTGTCCTCATGTTTCTGGTTGAAGGGAGCCGTATGAGGACTTTGACCTCCCCCCTCAGGGACCCTCTCAAAAGGTCCCCAGCTGCAGGAGAGGGGGGGTTCTATAGGGCCTATAAATAACTGTCCAAGAAGCCCCAGTTCTTTTCAAAAAGGCAATACTTTAACAGATCGGCGGAGTATGAGGAAGTAGTAGGTTAGTCATGCAGAGGGAGGAACAGAATGGGAGGGGGGGTAAACTTCTACTTAATCTCGGAATCGATCGCTGTGGTCAATGGCAACGCTAATGTGCTCCTCAGGACAAGTGGCACACATCACGTCAATCTATCAATCCCCTGCTAATCCCATATAGGCTACCTCCGGATATGTTTGTATTTTCAGGGTCCCTCTGATGCACTTGAAGATTGGCTTTTTCCTAGGTGGGACATTCATTCCTTACTCTCAATGTTTTCTTGAGTTCGAGTACTGGGCTACGAAAGTGGTGCATTGAGGAAAATCTAGAGATTCAGCATGACGTCAATGAGCGTCGGATTCTTCTGACCGTACAACGATGCATCACCATCACGACCGTAGCTCCCCACGATGAGGAGTAAACACTGGCTTGTGGCCCAACTGGCCCCCTAGCCCTATTCACTTCATTGAGTCCTGGTCAAAAGTAGTGCACTGAGGGAAGTTCACTATATAGGAAATAGGGTGCCATTTGGTATGCACGCACTGCCTTTCTCTGGGCGAGAGAGCGGGGGGGGCTAATGAAACAAGGTAAACACAGGACTCTGGCTACCAAACTCCTGCAGCCTGCTAGTGTCATTAATCACAGAGCTCAGGGTTGAGGTCCTCATCCACTCCGGTAGCAATGGCTCTGTCACATATGCACCTTTTCTCTCACCCGCATAGACCAATTATACACACACACACACAGAGAAACGTTTAATCTTTTCTTTATCAGCCTCTGCCTAGGGGTGCAGATAGAGTTGGGGAAATGGTATGTAAAGAGAACTTAATAGCAATCGAGGCCCAATAATCCAGTCTCGTCACCGGTCATCAAAGAAGAGACAAGGAGCTCCCAGTCTTCACTCTCCTCACATCTCTCTCCACTCCCTTCCCTGGCTGGTGTCTACAGGACAGATGTAGGCTATGATGGGGCCTCAATCTGCCTGCCCACTCTCTCTCCTGGCTGGTGTCTACAGGACAGATGTAGGCTATGATGGGGCCTCGATCTGCCTGCCCACTCTCTTCCCTGGCTGGTGTCTACAGGACAGATGTAGGCTATGATGGGGCCTCGATCTGCCTGCCCACTCTCTCTCCTGGCTGGTGTCTACAGGACAGATGTAGGCTATGGGGCCTCGATCTGCCTGCCCACTCTCTTCCCTGGCTGGTGTCTACAGGACAGATGTAGGCTATGATGGGGCCTCGATCTGCCTGCCCACTCTCTCCCCTGGCTGGTGTCTACAGGACAGATGTAGGCTATGATGGGGCCTCGATCTGCCTGCCCACTCTCTCCCCTGGCTGGTGTCTACAGGACAGATGTAGGCTATGATGGGGCCTCGATCTGCCTACCCACTCTTTATCCCCTGGCTGGTGTCTACAGGACAGATGTAGGCTATGATGGGGCCTCGATCTGCCTGCCCACTCTCTGCCTGCTGTGGTTGTATATTCTGGGGATTGTTGCCCTGTTATCTGCCAGATCTAAAACAAGTCTGTCGCAGGCAGGGATCTAGCAGGACAGAGAGATCGAGCCAGCCTGCCGGGTACAGAAAGGAATGGAGGAAGACTCAATTCCCCGAAACACACACACACTCACAGACAGTGTTTATGGTGTTGGAGGCAAGGAGATTATAGGAGGAACTTACTACTCTCATTCCCACAGAAACAGGGCTTGCCTTATCCCCAGGGCAGGAACGCACTAAGTATATAAACACTGCAGGGGACACAATGGCTGCTCCTCAGTCACTCCCCTTCAGTAATGTGTGTGTGTGTGTGTGTGTAAGCTGACTCAGTCTCTGTGGCCTCATCTTAATGATTTATTTCACAGTCAAAGAGAGAAAGAAACAACACTTTCAATCACCCAGTGCCCATTGACAAGCCATTGGAGGTTGCAGGCTTAGCTTTTAAAAGTGTAACCGACGAAACACAGTGCAATGTGTAATGTAGGCTTTGCATGAATGTATGCGCGCGCACAGTGTTGAACAGGCCCTGCTCTAGTCTGGTGGATGGAAAACAGACAGATAATAAGGCAAACCAACAATCTCATTCATGCGCTGCATCTTTTATCTGCCGACACGGTTTATTCCCAAACACAAGACGGATATGAAAGGATCCATCTACAGGCCTGTCATTGCTCACCTTTTTAATTCCGTCAACCAATGACAAAAGCTTGGCAGCTGCCGGCAGGGAGAAGCAGGGGCCGGCAGGGAGAAGCAGGGGCCGGCAGGGAGAAGCAGGGGCCGGCAGGGAGAAGCAGGGGCCGGCAGGGAGAAGCAGGGGCCGGCAGGGAGAAGCAGGGGCCGGCAGGGAGAAGCAGGGGCCGGCAGGGAGAAGCAGGGGCCGTACAAGTCCGCATCCTAAATTGCACCCTATTCACTACTTTTGACCAGGCCCCAAAGAGACGATATATGTCAGGGGAGTCCGTAAGCGAGAGAGTGAGTGGGGTAGTAAGTGAGCGAGCGAGGCCAGGCATGGCTTATATCGGTCACCTTGTCAGCCTGCCAAATGGGTTACGAGAGTGCAGCCGAGGCCTTTGTGGCGCCCCCCTGGGTATGGTGAGAAGCGCATGGCATGTCCCCCTGACCTACCTGCAACATCACAGGACACTCCAGATACCTGATGGCCAGGCCAGCAGCACGTTAATTCTAAATGCCTGTCCCAGAAAGGGAAGTGTGGGAAGAGGGTCAGCTGTTCCCGTAAGTCCAGCTCCAGCTCCGGTTACCTGGCCCTGACACCCACTCAACCCAGGCCAAGTAGGTAGGCGGGGTCGGTTGGAGGGGTGGAGGGATGGGGAGAAGTTTATGTCACATGGGTTGTGCGATAAGAGGTGTGGGAGGGGTTTGGGCACCAGGCCATGCCACCTGGAAGGAGTCAGGGGCATCTCCAAGCCTCACCTTTCCCCACCCAAACTCCCCCTTCCTGCTAGAACAGCACTTATGACCAAACAACATCCCTGGGCATCTTCCATCTCCACCAGACATTCACCGTTTGCACATTTGGGTCACTGATATTTTGTGGCGGAACAATGGTGCTCCTCTACATGGTCTTCAAATCCTGATCTGTAGGATGGAAGAGAACAGAGGAGCGCAGCCTTCCAGAGGCAGCCTGAGCAGACAGACAGACAGACGGATGGAAATCAATAGAGGGATGGTTGGTTTTAATTTAACACAGGAACCAAACAGAGTCTGAGGAGGGAAGTCTTCGTTAATACATGTGAAACCCCCATAAGCTGCCTGAGACAGACAGTCCACAACACTTAATACCAGACACTACGTCTCTGGCTGAATTCTAGATGAATTATTTTTTGTCACCCCGGCGGTTTCTCCTCACTCAGCCATTGACAGGAAAAAAAAGTCTGGATTATGTTCCAAATAGCACCCTATTCCCTTTATAGTGCATTACTTTTGACCAGGGCACATAGAGCACTGGTCAAAAGAAGTGTACTGTAAGGGGTATAGGACGCCATTTGAAACACACAGTGAGATTCTGCAACTATAGACCTCAGAGGAAGATAATTACTATTGGCTTTCCTGAATATTTTCCTTTTCCTTCACTGTGAAATCTCCCATTCTCCACCAGGGTGAGATGTAATGCCTGTACAAGCAACACAGGCTATTCCAAGCGAGGGAGCAACCCTTTGGTCTGCAGAGAACTTTTAAATAAGGCAAGTTTAAATATAACTCCGCATGGTCAGACCGACCAAGTCCTCAGTAGTAATTGAGGGCCGAGGGAGTAATCTTCACCGGGATTCATTTAACATAAGCCCTGCTGCAGTTACTGCTGCTTTAAGACGGGTTCGGGGCACGGGAACATCTGTGCAGTACAACTCTACGGTCTACTCCCCATGCCTGCCCTCTGCCCTCTCTGCACTGTGATCTACAGCCTGTGTAGCCTGACCAGACCATCACAGAACTATACGTCATCACCGTATAGAAATAGACTCTGGGCTACCAGATCCCCGCAGGGTACATCACAGCTGAAGCTCAGGGATGGGTGTGGAGGTCAGGGGTTACAGAGACCTTCAACCGCTTGCCCTTAAAAAAGGCAGACGTCCCTTAAACACCATAACAAAAACAACACTGACCCCTGGGTAACCCATCCATTTAGGGCCTGGGGAGGGGGTGTATGTGACAGTGACAACCACCCCTTCAGCAGGTGTTCTTCTCCAGGAGGATTTTGAAGTCGGAAGGCTAGAAAAGGTCAGAGGTGGATCATGATGCCAGCGCACCCTTAAGCATGACAGGCATTTCTGACGTCAGAGGTCAGGGACACGCAGCATTCCGCACATCTACACACCATTTTAGGACCGCTCCCTAGAGAGGTCACACGTTGGTGACACTAGGGTGTCACGGATGAGTAAGCCCCTGTAAGATCACTGGAAACACACACAGTATGGAGACACGGGAGTCAAAAAAGGTGAAACGAACACAAGGTTAGAAAGAAAATAAAATCATCATTTTGGCTCCAACCCGTTATCAAGCATCAGTCATCCACAGGGCAGCCGTTCAGCCATCCACAGGGCAGCCGTTCAGCCATCCACAGGGCAGCCGTTCAGCCATCCATAGGGCAGCCGTTCAGCCATCCACAGGGCAGCCGTTCAGCCATCCACAGGGCAGCCGTTCAGCCATCCACAGGGCAGCCGTTCAGCCATCCACAGGGCAGCCGTTCAGCCATCCACAGGGCAGCCGTTAACAGATTATCACAGCAAAGTGGAAAGTTGACAGAATGTTTCTCTCCGCCAGGCCAGGTTTTGTGTGTTTTCTATAAACTCCACCCTCTACCCCATCCCAATATGTACATGGCTCTGGGAGGAGAGGAGCTGACTATGAGTAGTTGACTTTATTCAAAGCTAGCCTTCCTCTCTTTGAATCTCAATCTAGTATTTTTATTTTCATTTATTTTCTATCTATCTATCTATCTATCTATCTATCTATCTATCTATCTATCTATCTATCTATCTATCTATCATCTGAGCACTGCCAAGCCTGAAAGAGAAAATCGCATTCTCACAGCGTAGGACACACGTTCAAATAATATATTATAGAACGCCAAAGGCACTAAAAATCACACTAACAAAAGCACATTCCTCTGGTAACTGAGCCAACAAAATGGCTAGAGACTATCAGCATTGGAGGATTGGGGTCAATTCCATTTGAATTCAGCAAACAAGCCAAATTCCAAATTGTCCTCATTGAAAAGCATTGACATTTCCTTATACTTCCTGAATTGACTGGAATTGAAAAGGAATTGACCCCAACCCTGCTGCATTGACCCTTGTAATTGTATTTTTGCACTGACTCTACACACTCACAGGACTCTACACACTCACAGGACTCTACACACTCACAGGACTCTACACACTCACAGGACTCTACACACTCACAGGACTCTACACACTCACACTTCATTTGCTTCCACATTCCTACTGACTTTACACACAATCATCATATACGCTGCTGCTACTCTGTTTATCACACATCCTGGTGCTTAGTAACCATACCCCAGTCTCCCTGCACATTGTAAATATGGTATTGGCACTGACCCTGGAACGAACCCTGTATATACACTGTAGCTTACTTCTTATTTCTCGTGTGTTTTGTTCTAATTTATTTTATAGTTCTATTGATATTGATTGCTGCATTGTTGGGAAAGAACTCGCAAGAAAGGCATTTCACTGTATTCCTGCACGTGGCAACAAAAATTAACTTGAAATGAAGCCTTATTGTGAAAACCAAAAGGCTGAAATTAGTTGTCCTCTCCCGACCACAGCTTCAGTTGGCCTCTGACAACCAATCGTCACAGAGAAACTTCCACCGGTCACCCCAAATGGGATCCAAGACATCACACAGGGCTACTGCGTGTCATCAACGGGAGACAATAGGTGGATCATCTGGGAATCAGAATGTTACTGACAGACTGGAAGTCTGTGGTAACGTGGGTGGGTCACTCATATCATACTGATGACTGCTCACCAGACAGAAGACCCGTCTATAGATATCGGGCCGCGCTTCTCAGAATGCACTACAGCCTACAAATAGTGTAAATAAATAGTTCATTATGTAGGATGAGCAAGAGAAGAACCTGGTCGGGAGTAGAGACGAGTACACACACACAGATGGACATGCTCCTCATGAAGGACAAGAATGCAAGAAAGTGATTATTGCCAGCTACTGAAGATATTTTTTAGGAAGCGGATGTTTCATTTGACCTTCCGACAACAAAGCCTCACATGAAACATCTACAAGCCAGCACAACAAACATATAATAAGAGGAACACACACGAGAGACAGAGACACAGAGACACAGAGACACACAGAGACACAGAGAGACACAGAGAGACAGAGACACCGAGACACAGAGAGACACCGAGAGACAGAGACACACGAGACACAGAGAGACACAGAGAGACAGAGACACACCGAGACACAGAGACACACAGAGACACAGAGACACACCGAGACACAGAGAGACACCGAGAGACAGAGACACCGAGACACAGAGAGACAGAGACACAGAGAGACACAGAGAGACACAGAGACAGAGACACACAGAGACACAGAGAGACACAGAGACAGAGACACACAGAGACACAGACCGAGACACAGAGAGACACAGAGACACACCGAGACACAGAGAGACACCGAGAGACAGAGACACTGAGACACAGAGAGAGAGAGAGACAGAGAGAGACAGAGACACCGAGACACAGAGAGACACAGAGACACAGAGACACAGAGACAGAGAGACACAGAGACACAGAGAGACACAGAGACAGAGAGACACAGAGACACACCGAGACACAGAGAGACACAGAGACACAGAGACACACAGAGACACAGAGACACACCGAGACACAGAGAGACACAGAGAGACAGAGACACTGAGACACAGAGAGACAGAGAGAGACAGAGACACCGAGACACAGAGAGACACAGAGAGACAGAGACACACCGAGACACAGAGAGACACAGAGAGACAGAGACACTGAGACACAGAGACACAGAGAGACAGAGACAGACAGAGACAGAGAGAGACAGACAGAGAGACAGACAGAGAGACAGACAGAGAGACAGACAGAGAGACAGACAGACAGACAGACAGAGAGACAGACAGAGAGACAGACAGAGAGACAGACAGAGAGACAGACAGAGAGACAGACAGAGAGACAGACAGAGAGACAGACAGAGAGACAGACAGAGAGACAGACAGAGAGACAGACAGAGAGACAGACAGAGAGACAGACAGAGAGACAGAGATTAATTGGGTAATCACAGTACTAACCTGTTTCACTTCAGCAGGCATTGTTCAAATCCCTTTCTTAAACCTCGAAGAAAGCAAAGAAATGTCCTTCTTTCCAAAAAGTTCTCTCCTCGCTTGTCCCTTGTTCCTTATTGGCGTGAGTTAACCCGTGAGCGCAGACGCAGCTCAGAGGAAGGCAGCCATCCTTTCCCCACGCTGTTGCTCGCTGACACACACGCTCGCACACTCCCCCCTCCCTCTCTCACACACACTCCAAATCCGCTCAGAGGGGGAGAAAAAAAAGCTTAGTCTTTCCTCTGCTCAGCAGAGACGCTGAAATGTTCAGGACAGTAGACTACAGCCACTCTGGACAAACCAAAGAGACTAAAAAGTCCCCTTTGCCTCTGACGAGTCAGAATACTGTGAAGGACGGCAAGAAAGAAAACAGCACAACAGTTACCCAGAGTGAGGAACAAAACCCTGAGTTTCAGAGAAAATGGTGAAGGAGGAGGGGTGCTGGTGAATAGAATAGTTTCCAGACAGGCAGCAGTTGCCCTGTGTTCTGAGTGTAGCAGCTTCCACACTCTGCTCTCCCTCTGACTCAGACTCTTGCTCACACCCTCTTTCAGCATCTATGCAAACGAGGGTCCTGACAGGGGGAGTGGGAAGTGGGAGGAGGAGGGGCAGGGGGGCAGAGACAGACAGACACAGCTGGAGCACACACACAGAGAGAGCCCTGCTCTGACACCACCCCATCGACCAGAGGAGAAAAGGAGAAAGAGGGATATCAGAGTTTGGCCCCCAAAAAGAGGGCACCTCACACTGCACGTTTCTACACACATTATCAACGCCCACTCTCACCCTTCCACTCCACGCCTTTCTCTCCAAAATCCTTATGTTTCCTTCACTTCATATGAGGGGGGAAAACCGCCTGCTTGAAAGAATTCAGCTATAATATGGTGACCCACTGTGAGGAAGAAAGCTCATCTAAATCACGTAAATGTACTTGGCGAAGACTCAGACAAGAGCTCAAGCAAGGCAACTTTGTGAAGACTTGACTACACTTTGGGGAAAGAAAACCCAACAGAAAAAAAAATACCGAAATCCTCCGGAGAAAGGGAAATGGCTGAGGTCTGCATTCCCCAAGCTGCATAGCATTATATTAGTTCACTTCTCTATGATGAACTCCTGAGCTAGTCTAAAAGAGAAATGGTTTTACATCAAACCTCCGGCTGCACCACCATGCCCCAGCATTTATAATCTTCAAATAACGCACTTCATTATGTACCCGACAACATACCCTTCATAATATTTTCATATAACCCGTGGCACTGTGCTAGGCGCACCGCAACACTGAGCTATACATTTTTGCGTCGCAGGTGTTCAAACCCACTTAGCTATTTTCTTGTCTGTCTGTCAGTATTAGGCTGGGGAACATATGGAGAAAGGGTTAAAGCACAGAAAACATGCCTCACACTGACAGACAGACACCTCAGATGAAGCTGCATCTGGTAAAATCATGTTTT
This sequence comes from Oncorhynchus gorbuscha, assembly GCF_021184085.1. Taxonomy (NCBI): domain Eukaryota; kingdom Metazoa; phylum Chordata; class Actinopteri; order Salmoniformes; family Salmonidae; genus Oncorhynchus; species Oncorhynchus gorbuscha. Next base: position 47,973,841 of record NC_060176.1, read on the forward strand.
CTTCCCTCAAGATGTCAGAGAAAAAGGAATAAAAAGGGAGGCAGAAAGAGCGAGAGAGGGGCAGAAAGAGAGGGGCAGAAAGAGAGGGGCAGAAAGAGAGGGGCAGAAAGAGAGGGGCAGAAAGAGAGGGGCAGAGAGAGAAAGGGGCAGAAAGAGAGGGGCAGAAAGAGAGAGGGGCAGAGGGGGGCAGAAAGAGAGGGGCAGAAAGAGAGGGGCAGAAAGAGAGGGGCAGAAAGAGAGGGGCAGAAAGAGAGGGGCAGAAAGAGAGGGGCAGAAAGAGAGGGGCAGAAAGAGAGGGGCAGAAAGAGAGGGGCAGAAAGAGAGGGGCAGAAAGAGAGGGGCAGAAAGAGAGGGGCAGAAAGAGAGGGGCAGAAAGAGAGGGGCAGAAAGAGAGGGGCAGAAAGAGAGGGGCAGAAAGAGAGGGGCAGAAAGAGCGGGGCAGAAAGAGCGGGGCAGAAAGAGAGGGGCAGAAAGAGCGGGGCAGAAAGAGAGGGGCAGAAAGAGAGGGGCAGAAAGAGAGGGGCAGAAAGAGAGGGGGGCAGAAAGAGAGGGGCAGAAAGAGAGGGGCAGAAAGAGAGGGGCAGAAAGAGAGGGGCAGAAAGAGAGGGGCAGAAAGAGAGGGGCAGAAAGAGAGGGGCAGAAAGAGGGGGCAGAAAGAGAGGGGGCAGAGAGAGGGGCAGAGAGAGGGCAGAAAGAGAGGGCAGAAAGAGAGGGGCAGAAAGAGAGGGGCAGAAAGAGAGGGGCAGAAAGAGAGGGGCAGAAAGAGAGGGGCAGAAAGAGAGGGGCAGAAAGAGAGGGGCAGAAAGAGAGGGGCAGAAAGAGAGGGGCAGAAAGAGAGGGGCAGAAAGAGAGGGGCAGAAAGGAGGGGCAGAAAGAGAGGGGCAGAGAGAGGGGCAGAAAGAGAGGGGCAGAAAGAGAGGGGCAGAAAGAGAGGGGCAGAAAGAGAGGGGCAGAAAGAGAGGGGCAGAAAGAGAGGGGCAGAAAGAGAGGGGCAGAAAGAGAGGGGCAGAAAGAGAGGGCAGAAAGAGAGGGGCAGAAAGAGAGGGGGGGCAGAAAGAGAGGGGCAGAAAGAGAGGGGCAGAGAGAGGGGCAGAAAGAGCAGAGAGAGGGGCAGAAAGAGAGGGGGCAGAAAGAGAGGGGCAGAAAGAGAGGGGCAGAAAGAGAGGGGCAGAAAGAGAGGGGGGCAGAAAGAGAGGGGCAGAAAGAGAGGGGCAGAAAGAGAGGGGCAGAAAGAGAGGGGCAGAAAGAGAGAAAGAGCAGAAAGAGAGGGGCAGAAAGAGAGGGGCAGAAAGAGCGAAAGAGAGGGGCAGAAAGAGAGGGGGCAGAAAGAGAGGGGCAGAAAGAGAGGGGCAGAAAGAGAGGGGCAGAAAGAGAGGGGCAGAAAGAGCGAGGCAGAAAGAGAGGGGCAGAAGAGGGGAGAAAGAGGGGCAGAAAGAGAGGGGCAGAAAGAGAGGGGCAGAAAGAGCGGGGCAGAAAGAGAGGGGCAGAAAGAGCGGGGGCAGAAAGAGCGGGGAGAAAGAGCAGAAAGAGAGAGGGGGCAGAAAGAGAGGGGCAGAGAGAGGGGCAGAAAGAGCAGAGAGAGGGGCAGAAAGAGCGAGAAAGAGCGGGGCAGAAAGAGAGGGGCAGAAAGAGAGGGGCAGAAAGAGAGGGGCAGAAAGAGAGAGGGGCAGAAAGAGAGGGGCAGAAAGAGCGGGGCAGAAAGAGCGGGGCAGAAAGAGCGGGAGAGGGGCAGAAAGAGCGAGGGGCAGAAAGAGCGGGGGCAGAAAGAGAGAAAGAGGCAGAAAGAGAGGGGCAGAAAGAGAGGGGCAGAAAGAGAGGGGCAGAAAGAGAGGGGCAGAAAGAGAGGGGCAGAAAGAGAGGGGCAGAAAGAGAAAGAGGTCAGAAAGAGGGGCAGAAAGAGAGAGGGGCAGAAAGAGCGGGGCAGAAAGAGAGGGGCAGAAAGAGAGGGGCAGAAAGAGCGGGCAGAAAGAGGGGGCAGAAAGAGCAGAAAGAGCGGCAGAAAGAGGGGGCAGAAAGAGCGGGCAGAAAGAGGGGCAGAAAGAGCGGAGAGGGGCAGAAAGAGGGGGCAGAAAGAGCAGAAAGAGCAGAAAGAGGGGGCAGAAAGAGCGGGCAGAAAGAGGGGGCAGAAAGAGCGGGGCAGAAAGAGGGGCAGAAAGAGCGGGGCAGAAAGAGCGAGAGGGGCAGAAAGAGCAGAAAGAGAGGGGCAGAGAGGGGCAGAAAGAGCGAGGGCAGAAAGAGAGGGCAGAAAGAGCGGGGCAGAAAGAGCGGGCAGAAAGAGGGGGCAGAAAGAGCGGGGCAGCAGAAAGAGGGGCAGAAAGAGCGAGCAGAGAGGGGCAGAAAGAGCGGGAGAGAAGAAAGAGGGCAGAAAGAGGGGGCAGAAAGAGCAGAAAGAGAGGGGCAGAAAGAGGGGGCAGAAAGAGGGGCAGAAAGAGCAGAAAGAGGGGCAGAAAGAGAGGGGCAGAAAGAGAGAAAGAGCGAGAAAGAGAGGGGCAGAAAGAGAGAGCAGAAAGAGAGAAAGAGCAGAAAGAGGGGCAGAAAGAGCGGGCAGAAGAGAGAGGCAGAAAGAGAGGGGCAGAAAGAGAGAGCGAGAGAGCGAGCGAGAGGGTCAGAAAGAGAGAGCGAGAGAGAAAGGCAGAGAGGGGCAGAAAGAGCGAGCGAGAGGGGCAGAAAGAGCGAGCGAGAGGGCAGAAAGAGAGAGCGAGAGAGAGGCAGAAAGAGCGAGCGAGAGAGAAAGAGCGGCAGAAAGAGAGAGCGAGAGAGAGGCAGAAAGAGAGAGCGAGAGAGAGGCAGAAAGAGAGAGCGAGAGAGAGGCAGAAAGAGAGAGCGAGAGAGAGGCAGAAAGAGAGAGCGAGAGAGAGGCAGAAAGAGAGAGAGCGAGAGAGAGGCAGAAAGAGAGCGAGAGAGAGGCAGAGAGAGCGAGAGAGAGGCAGAGAGAGCGAGAGAGAGGCAGAAAGAGAGAGAGAGGCAGAAAGAGAGAGAGAGGCAGAAAGAGCGAGAGAGAGGCAGAAAGAGCGAGAGAGAGGCAGAAGAGCAGAAAGAGAAAGCGAGAGAGAGGCGAGAGAGAGAGGCAGAAAGAGAGAGAGAGAGAAAGAGGCAGAAAGAGCGAGCGAGAGAGAGGCAGAAAGAGCGAGCGAGAGAGAGGCAGAAAGAGCGAGCGAGAGAGAGGCAGAAAGAGCGAGCGAGAGAGAGGCAGAAAGAGCGAGCGAGAGAGAGGCAGAAAGAGCGAGCGAGAGAGAGGCAGAAAGAGCGAGAGAGAGGCAGAAAGAGCGAGAGAGAGGCAGAAAGAGCGAGAGAGAGGCAGAAAGAGCGAGAGAGAGGCAGAAAGAGAGAGAGAGGCAGAAAGAGAGAGCGAGAGAGGCAGAAAGAGAGAGAGAGAGGCAGAAAGAGCGAGAGAGAGGCAGAAAGAGAGAGCGAGAGAGAGGCAGAAAGAGAGAGAGGGAGAAGCAGAAGAAGGTACACCTATAGCTTATCTCTTGGCAGTAGTACTGTATACAACTTTATTACTGACCTCAACCCTGAGTCTCTCAGAGCATTCACAGTCAACCTAGTAACACCCCTATCAGATCACAGCAAAATCACAGTCTACCGTATTTCAACAAAGCAATCCTCAATCATGAAGCATCAAAGCCAAAGGAACTAAATAATATTTAGAAATGCTGTAGATGGAAGGAATAGTGTGTGGAAATTGTTGGATCCTGTGTTTTACATTCTAGCCATTACCATATATATGATTGAATATTATCTGCTGTTGGCTTGTGTGGATGTATTTATGTGTTATGCAACATAGCTGACTTGAAACATTGTCAACAGTTTCAGGGCCATGGGCCTTTCTCATGATGGAAAAATACAGAAGACGGGACCTGTGCATTGAGTTGGGGGGGGGCACATTCAGAGCGTGGGGTTGCAGAACAAGCAGTCTTGTTAGATAACAGGAGCCAGGTGCGACATAACGGTATCGAGCATGAGCGCATGGATGTTATTCACAGCAACAGTTACATCTATCAACAGAAGCGCCAAGAGGCGGGGACCCGCCTGAGCGCCTGCAAGTTTAAACCACGCCCAGCCTCTACTGTGATAGACAGTTCCAACCAGTCTGTTGGCCTATCACAGTATAAAGAATACTGTTTACATACATCTTGTCAGTTCTCTGTTCTGCCCTGCGTGGTATTACAGTGAGCCCGTATATACGAAAGTTGCATTTGCCATTTATTACTTAGCTAATAAAAAAATACATAGTATACAATCGGTGACTCATTGTTATAGTTATCCTGATACCAGATTCGAATTTACGCAACCCTAACAGATGGTGACCACCGACGTGATCTCGTAAAGGACATCGCTGGACATTGGTGTGCCAGGCGATTGGCCAGTACTGTCGCCGGACGGTGTGTCTCACAAATCCTGACCGGTCAACTAAAAAAGGGTAAGCAGACACCTGTTGTGGAAAACTAAAGTTCTGCACATTGGAGTTATACAAATTCAGTTTTGTGAGACACCTGTTTGATGTAAGTTACTAAATTTAAACTATTATGATGTGTGAGATTGGAAAATAGTTGAGAAAGTAATATCTCCATTGGCAACTGCAATTTTATTATTGATCAACAATACTTAATGATGGGATGTACTAGTATGCCTGGCTGGTAGGTGGTAACAGAGGACACTTACTACATGTATGAGTGGTGGGTAACGGGTGACCATCAAAGTGTGAATGGATAGTCTGGGACTACATGTATGAGTGGTGGGTAACGGGTGACCATCAAAGCGTGAATGGATAGTCTGGGACTACATGTATGAGTGGTGGGTAACGGGTGACCATCAAAGTGTGAATGGATAGTCTGGGACTACATGTATGAGTGGTGGGTAACGGGTGACCATCAAAGTGTGACTGGATAGTCTGGGACTACATGTATGAGTGGTGGGTAACGGGTGACCATCAAAGCGTGACTGGATAGTCTGGGACTACATGTATGAGTGGTGGGTAACGGGTGACCATCAAAGCGTGAATGGATAGTCTGGGACTACATGTATGAGTGGTGGGTAACGGGTGACCATCAAAGCGTGAATGGATAGTCTGGGACTACATGTATGAGTGGTGGGTAACGGGTGACCATCAAAGCGTGAATGGATAGTCTGGGACTACATGTATGAGTGGTGGGTAACGGGTGACCACCAAAGCGTGACTGGATAGTCTGGGACTACATGTATGAGTGGTGGGTAACGGGTGACCATCAAAGCGTGAATGGATAGTCTGGGACTACATGTATGAGTGGTGGGTAACGGGTGACCATCAAAGCGTGAATGGATAGTCTGGGACTACATGTATGAGTGGTGGGTAACGGGTGACCATCAAAGTGTGACTGGATAGTCTGGGACTACATGTATGATTCATTCTAGTTGATTATAAAAGTGTGACTGGATAGTCTGGGATTACATGTATGATTCATTATAGTTGATTATAAAAGTGTGACTGGATAGTCTGGGACTACATGTATGATTCATTCTAGTTGATTATAAAAGTGTGACTGGATAGTCTGGGACTACATGTATGATTCATTATAGTTGATTATAAAAGTGTGACTGGATAGTCTGGGACTACATGTATGATTCATTCTAGTTGATTATAAAAGTGTGACTGGATAGTCTGGGACTACATGTATGATTCATTCTAGTTGATTATAAAAGTGTGACTGGATAGTCTGGGACTACATGTATGATTCATTATAGTTGATTATAAAAGTGTGACTGGATAGTCTGGGACTACATGTATGAGTGGTGGGTAACGAGTGACCAAAGTGCGATTGAAAAGCCATTTGATACGAATGTGATGTACTAGGCAGGGCCAAGTGTGAATGACGGATAATTAAATTGATCACTTGAGACCGATTTAGCCTTTAGGAGAGGGTCTCTCTAAGGTCCTAACAAAGCATAGGTGTGTGTGAAGTACATCGGGTAGTAAAGTCGGCGCACTGACTACCAAGCTTGAATGAGACATTAAGTTGTTCTAGAAACGTGATCCGGTCGACACGTTAGTCATATGGGGTGATTGTATTTTTTATTTTGTACATTTGGTATTGAAGTAAAGGTGATAATCCGGGGGACACTAGACTACTTAATACCCTAGGGGACCCACAGTGCATAATTGAGTTCTTACTTTGGACCTAATTGGGGGCCGATTTAGCCGTAATGAAAGGGTACCACTAAAGGAATAGGTTGTTGACAGTATTGTAGTGTACATAAAATGTCGTTGGAAATAGAAAAGGTGTTAAACGCTGAAGTCCATTCTAGAAGTGAATGAAGGCAGAGCGGGTAAGGAGTGGAAGAGACTGGGTGAGAAGCTGTACAGAGAATGGATAGAAGGCGGGGCCATTGCGTCTCCTACTGGTCTGCTTACTGCGGTGAATGAAGATGTGTGTGTATGGTGTAAATTGAAGCTTACTGGCGTGAATGAAGATTTGTGAGACTCATTGTGTGCATGAAATACGCTTGATATTCAGTCGGGGACTAATATCGGTATGAATGAGGTCGGGGACAAACAATTAGGCAACAACAAATTCAATTCCTTTCAGACAACTTCCTGGACAAAACATTCCACTGCAATAGTGAAGGAGTAAACTTAGCAGTAGAAAACCTAAACAGTATATTTCACCTCTCAGCTTCCCTATCAAATCAAAAAATGTCAAACAAAAAACCCAAAGAAAATTAACAATGATAAATGGTTTGATGAAGAATGCAAAAACCTAACAAAGAAATGGAGAAACCTGTCCAACCAAAAACAGAGAGACCCAGAAAACCTGTGTCTATGCCTTCACTACAGTGAATCACTAAAACAATACAGAAATAAACTACATGAAAAGAACAGCACATCAGAAATCAGCTCAATGAAATTGAAGAATCCATTGACTAAACACTTCCTTTCCTCAGTGAAAACAAAAAGGCTTTTTACCAAATTACCGTACAACAGACCACACATGCACCCTGCACACCCAAACTGACTGACAAACAAACTAAAACAAAGGCAAAGTCTTCTCATGCGTTGTTGATTGTTTAAAAAAATAAAAGCATTTGACTCAATTTGGCATGAGGGTCTGCTTTACAAATTGATAACAAACATTGTTAAATACATGTACACAAACAACAACTGTGTGGTTAAAATAGGCAAACACACACATTTCTTTCCACAGTTTGTTAGACCTGGGCTCTGACAGTAAATCTCAGTAATCCAAAAATAATGATGGTCCAAAAAAGGTTGTCGCCAGGACCACAAATAAAAATGTAATCTAGACACCCTTGCCCTAGAGTACACAAAACAACTAAACAATCGCACCACAGGTAACTTCCACAAAGCTTTGAACAAGCTGAGAGGCAAGGCAAGAGGGGCCTTTAATGACATCAAAAGGAACATCAAATTTGACATAGCATTTAAGATTTGGTAAAAAAATACTTAAGTTAAAGAACCAATTGCCCTTTATGGTTGTGACCAACCAAGAAATCACAAAAATGGGACAAACAGCAAATTGAGATTCTGCATGCAGAATTCTGCAAAAATATCATTGTGTACAACGTAAAACACCAAATGCATGCAGAGCAGAATTAGGCCGATACCCACTAATTATCAAAATCCAGAAAAGAGCCGTTAAATTCTACAACCACCTAAAAGGGAAGTGATTCCTAAACCTTCCATAACAAAGCCGTCACCCACAGAGAGATGAACCTGGAGAAGAGTCCCCTAAGCAAGCTGGTCCTGGGGCTCTGTTCACAAACATAAACAAACCCCACAAAGCCCCAGGACAGCAACACAATTAGACCCAACCAAATCATGAGAAAACAAAAAGATAATTACTTGACACTTTGGAAAGAATTCACAAAAAAAACTGAATAAACTAAAACGCCCATTCTCCCCATTATACTTTACTTAATTTATTTAAATCTGTTAAATGAGTGAAATTAGTTTTGGTATAATTTAGGTTCAGTTTCAAAGCAATAATCATCCAGATAATCAGCTGGGCACTGTCGGGAGAAGGAGTGAAGCGGGCCCTACTGTCGGGAGAAGGAGTGAAGCGGGCCCTACTGTCGGGAGAAGGAGTGAAGCGGGCCCTACTGTCGGGAGAAGGAGTGAAGCGGGCCCTACTGTCGGGAGAAGGAGTGAAGCGGGCCCTACTGTCGGGAGAAGGAGTGAAGCGGGCCCTACTGTCGGGAGAAGGAGTGAAGCGGGCTCTACTGTCGGGAGAAGGAAGGGGCCCTAGTCGGGAGAAGCGGGCCCTACTGTCGGGAGAAGGAGTGCAGCGGGCCCTACTGTCGGGAGAAGGAGTGCAGCGGGTCGGGAGAAGGAGTGAAGCGGGCCCTACTGTCGGGAGAAGGAGTGAAGCGGGCCCTACTGTCGGGAGAAGGAGTGAAGCCCTACTGTCGGGAGAAGGAGTGCAGCGGGCCCTACTGTCGGGAGAAGGAGTGCAGCGGGCCCTACTGTCGGGAGAAGGAGTGCAGCGGGCCCTACTGTCGGGAGAAGGAGTGCAGCGGGCCCTACTGTCGGGAGAAGGAGTGCAGCGGGCCCTACTGTCGGGGAGTGCAGCGGGCCCTACTGTCGGGAGAGGAGTGCAGCGGGCCCTACTGTCGGGAGAAGGAGTGAGCGGGCCCTACTGTCGGGAGAAGGAGTGCACTGTCGGGAGAAGGAGTGCAGCCCCTACTGTCGGGAGAAGGAGTGCAGCGGGCCCTACTGTCGGGAGAAGGAGTGCAGCGGGCCCTACTGTCGGGAGAAGGAGTGAAGCGGGCCCTACTGTCGGGAGAAGGAGAGTGAAGCAGGTCGGGAGAGAAGGAGTGAAGGAGTGAGGGCCCCTACTGTCGGGAGAAGGAGTGAAGCGGGCCCTACTGTCGGGAGAAGGAGTGAAGCGGGCCCTACTGTCGGGAGAAGGAGTGAAGCGGGCCCTACTGTCGGGAGAAGGAGTGAACTGTCAGGCCCCTACTGTCGGGAGAAGGAGTGAAGCAGGCCCCCTACTGTCGGGAGAAGGAGTGCAGCAGGCCCTACTGTCGGGAAGCAGGGCCCTACTGTCGGGAGAAGGAGTGCAGCAGGCCCTACTGTCGGGAGGAGGAGTGAAGCAGGCCCTACTGTCGGGAGGAGGAGTGAAGCAGGCCCTACTGTCGGGAGGAGGAGTGAAGCAGGCCCTACTGTCGGGAGGAGGAGTGAAGCAGGCCCTACTGTCGGGAGGAGGAGTGAAGCAGGCCCTACTGTCGGGAGGAGGAGTGAAGCAGGCCCTACTGTCAGGAGAAGGAGTGAAGCAGGCCCTACTGTTGGGAGGAGTGAAGCAGGCCATACTGTTGGGAGCAGGAGTGAAGCAGGCCATACTGTTGGGAGGAGTGAAGCAGATGAAGCTTTAGCGGTTCTCGTGTTAAAGGTCCAATGCAGCCATCTTTATCTCATTATCAAATCATTTCTGTGTAACAATTACATACCTTACTGTGATTGCTTTCAATTAAAATGGTCAAAAAGAAACAAAAGCTTCTAAGCCAAGGTTAATTTCTCAAGCAAGAATTTTGTTAGGACTTTCGGAGGTTGGGGAAAACAGAACATTTGCTGTTAATGGCAGAGAGGTTTGGAACGCTATTTCTTACTGGTCTATTAACTCATTTAATCACCAAAACAGGCTGAAGTTTCAGGCGGTCTTTTCAAACAGATATTACTGACGTCACTTGAATCAGTATAGGTGAAGGGGAAGAGACAGGTTAAAGGAGGAGTTTTAAATCTTGAGACAATTAATTGAGCCATGGATTGTGTGTGTGCCCCATTCAGAGGGTGAATGGGCAGGGTATGGTAGTAGGTGTCAGGCGCACCGGTTTGTGTCAAGAACAGCAACTCTGCTGGGTTTTTCCACGTAAAACAGTTTCCCATGTGTATCAAGAATGGTCCACCACCCAATGGACATCCAGCCAACTTGGTTCCTAATGTTTGGTATACTCAGTGTATATAAAACATGGGGAAATCACATTTTTGACAGCACTGGGCCTTTAACACTCATCAATCCAATACCTTGATAGTTGAATAGAATGATTATGGCAATCTTTGAACAAGCCTATACAATCAAACTCCTTCCAAATGCCTTCCTCCCTCCATTCTCTCTCCTTCTCCCTCATTCTGCCGGCTCTCTTTGTGTCTTTTCTTTCTCTGATTGTGTGAGTCGGTGGTGGAGTCCCCAGGCGGCCACACTACACAGGTCTGGCAAAACGAGAGGCCCTGGGAGAGCGCAAGAGGGGCAAGGAAAGACAGAGAGAGAGGGACAGAGAGAGTGGGACTACAGTCGTAGCTCCTATTCGTTGCCACATTCTTCCTCTGGCAAAAATGATTCTCTCCATCCCTCCAAACCTTAAACTCAAAGACCCTGTGAGAGACACGGCATGTATCCACATGCCAGACCTGACTACCACTCTGCCCTGCAGTAATGCCTTAACGTGCTAAGTCAAGAGGCCCAGGGTTTGCTGCTGGCCAAGAGAAGCACATAACTCACTCTCTCACTCAGACCAGCCCCAACCCCAGGCCTAGCCCCAACCCCAGGCCTAGCCCCAACCCCAGGCCTAGCCCCAACCCCAGGCCTAGCCCCAACCCCAGGCCTAAACCCACTGGGTGGATGGGTGGAAGTGGTACATGGGGCTGGGCTTCAATGACATGAGTGGTATGACTGATGTGTGGCGTATACCGAGCTCCTGGTACATATAAGCTGCCTTCACTGTGAATCCATTCATCGCCGGTCGCTGTGGTCCAGTTAGTCTACCCACGTGGTAGTGGCTCGGCCTATGAGCTTTCACATCGTGTCAAGGATTCATGTTGAGGCAGACAACATTTGTCTTGCATGTGTACTTCTTGAACCCAACATATTGATGGAATACAACTTCTGTTGCTGGTTTGCTGTGCAACTTACATGCTTGTAACTCATGTCGTAAAAATGTCGCACAAGTACCTGAAACGTATGAGCATAATTAAATAGAGGCTTTGAAGAGCCAAACACCTCTAAACTACAAAGCACGCGGAGCATTTCCGACTGGTTTCAATTTAGACCTACAATCAAGGGGTGGTGGGGGTCAGTTTCCAACCTTGTTTGGTTATATACCCGGCTAGTCTGAGGCAAAAGGTCACATTCCTGGAGTGGCACGGGGATCTAATAAAGGAGAGAGGACACCCCCTTATTTTAAACACATGGGTCGTTGTGACTAACTCTGACTCCAGGATCAGACAATCACGACCATCGCTCCAACAGAGAGAGACATTTAATGCTGGTCAGAGACCAGGCAGATGTGTCGTTGCTCAACCCCCAACATACAGACTTTCTATGAAAGACATTATGTCCTGAAGGGGGGGGGGGTGCACAAGGCAGGGAGGTGTACAAGGACATTAAGGTTTGCTGGGCTGATCAGAAGGATGACGGTCTGAGCCTCACCACAGGAATATAAAAAGCCTGTCGTACAAAAGGCATCTCTCCATCTTCCTTTCTCAGTCTCTCTCTCCCCCTCTCCCTCCCCCAGTCTCTCATGAATACAAGGAATGTGGCCATGTCCTCCTATGTTAGCCATGCATTGAGCTGGGATACAAAGAGGGCTTAGCCCCTCCACAATCACCACTGTAATTCATGGACCAACGACTCAAGTGTAGAGGGTGGAGGGGATAAAATACAGTATACACGGTAGTATAGTGTTGCCATGTGTGCAAAACACACGTGGGTAAAGCAGCGTTTGATACTCTGATTGGTTCGAGACGATCCGAACGCTGATTACGCCGTTTTGTACAACACCCCTCATATTTTGACGTCACCACAAACGACTTCAACGACGGCAGTCTCAGGCTGAAGTATGTAGCGAACATAGAGCAGAGGAAGAATTCACTGAGTCGCAAGGCAAGGTATAGGGCCCATTTCTTTCTATGCTTAGATTCAGAAAGCGGAGCCAGGGGGGGAAAGGGGAAAAGTAAAAGTGATAAACTTGCACATGGGTTTACAACTGTGAACCCAATGGAGTCTGAATGTCTTTCTACACAGAAGTACAATGTGACTGTTACAACTGGGCTACAAAAAGAGATAACAGCCCCAGAAGATGTGGGCCACATACAGAAACAGTGCAGCCGGGAAGCAAATACAAACAAACAATGCAGGAGTTCTCACACACACAGGTAATTACGCATTTACGGGAGGCGAGAATGTTCCTAATGACAATGGGAGGAGAAAGGAGGCAGAGAGGGGTAGAGGGGAAAAAGGTAGGAGGAATGGTATGGGGGGGGACTGAGGTTCATTGTTAGGCAAGTGATTTACGAGAAGTCGGGGGGCTCCTAGGCTCTGCCAGTGAGGGATATATCTGCCTGCGAACGCTATAGCACTGTGCTCTGGGCCTTTGTGTCCATTGTGGCATGGCCAGTGAGGGTGTGTGTATGTGTGTGAAGAGTGATGCAGCGCCATCACCGGACCAGACTGAGACCCATATCTCACCCACAAACCACACTGAGATCAAAGGATGGACTGTTCCTCTAAAGCAGTGGTAGCCAAACTGTAGGGCACGCCCCAGAGTGGTCAGCTGGGGCTTGGGCCTCCCCCCAAATTATTTTAAAATAAAAATAAATAAACATTTAACTTCACTAGGGTAGGGGGCATCATTCGGAATTTTGGATGAAAAGCATGGCCAAATTAAACTGTCGGCTACTCAGTCCCAGAAGATAGGATATGCATATAATTTGATTTGGATAGAAAACACTAAAGTTTCCTAAACTGTTAAAATCATGTCTGAGTATAACAGAACTGATATGGTACTATTATTTTGAAAGGCTGTTTTTCCATTGAATGCCTATCCACCATACAAAATACTTAGGACCCAGTTCACAAGGTCTGTGCCTTCCTCTTACATGTGACCAGTCTTTAGGCATTGTTTCAGGCTTTTATTCTGAAAAATGAGGGAGATACAGTACTTTCAATCAGTGGCCAGTGGAAATTTCCATTCATCAGCCATGCGTCTGATTGTGAAAGTGCCTTTCTTGTTTCTCCTTTCCTATTGACGAAGCTTTTGACCGGTTTAAATATTATTGATTATTTATGACAAAAATAACCGTAGGATTGATTTTAAACATCGTTTGGCATGTTTCTACTAACTTTTACTGTACTTTTTAAAACCTTTCATCCTGGAATTAATGCACGCACCTTCTGCATTCGGATTACTGGACAAAACGCGAACAAAAAAGGTTTTTGCTCATAAAGAGGGACATTATAAAAAAAAACGAACATTTATTGTCTAACATGGAGACCTGGGAGTACCACCAGATGAAGATCAAAGGTATGTGATTAATTTTAATGCCATTTCTGACTTTTGTGACACTCCTTGGCTGGAAAATGGCTGCATGCGTTTCTGTGGCTAGCTAACATAATCGCAAAGCGTTTGCATTAAGGAGAAGTTTATCTATATTTCCATGAAAACACTTGTATAGTTTATCGATGTTTATGATGAGTATTTCTGTCATTTTATGTGGCTCTCTGCACTTTCAGATGTTTGTTTGAGACTATGTATTTCTGACCACAACGCGCCAATGTAAACTCAGATTTTTTTATATAAATATGAACTTCACCAAACAAACATACATGTATTGTGTAACGAAGTCCTATGAGTGTTATCTGATGAAGATCAAAGGTTAGTGATTAATTTGATCTATATTTCTGCTTTTTGTGAATGCTCTTTTTGGCTGGAAAAATGGCTGTGTTATTCTGTGAATAGGCACTCACCTAACAATCATTTGGTTTGCTTTCGTCGCAAAGCCTTTTTGAAATCGTACACGGTGGCTGGATTTACAACAAGTGTATCTTTAAAATGGTGTAAAATACATGCTTGTTTGAGGAATTTTAATTATGGGATTTCTGTTGGTTTGAATTTGGCGCCCTGCAGTTTCACTGGCTGTTGACGAGGTGGGACGCTACCGTCCCATGTACCCTAGAGGTTTTAAGTAACTCAGTCCGGTTTTAAACTTACTCCTGAAAGTTGTAATAGCAGAATGCATAAGGTGCAATTTCAAAATTGGGTAGTGCATCATCAGTTCCTCTTGTCATGTCAGTCATTGCACACCTTAGTTATTTATAACTTGCAAGAAATGTCCAGATCAATTATCCCATGTCAGCTAAATTGTTTTACTTATAAAAATAAAAGAAATGTCCCATAGATATTGTTGTCAAAGGTTTGGTCACCTGCTCTAATGGAATCTCACATGCCTTAGAAAGCTACACAACATTTGCAGGGTAGTCAGTAGTACACCCTTAATACTAAACCAGATCAAACACTCCATAGCGAAAGGATGTACATGTTAACGTTATCTGGGATTTAGCCATCACCTTCAGTATTTCTGTTATTTGTGGGTGTGTGTGTGTGTGTGTGTATAGAGATGAGCTCTGTGTTGGACGGTTGGTGTTCCTTAGATGAAGGCCGACACTAGCGTTGTTAGTATCTGTCTTAAAAATAAACGAGTGACACAAGATATAATTAAACTCCCAGTAAAACACCAACTTTTCAGCATTACTGTGTCTTCTTCAGGGTCATACCAACTGAGCCAAACAAGGCCATAGTGTAGTATTAATGAAATGAGGTCATCTCTGTAGACTAGGCCAGACAGAAAGGGGTGGGCGCTGAGTGCTGTCTGACAGGCACCATTCTCAGAGGGTCTCCATGTGTCACCACTTGACCTTTCACGCCTCGATGAGACTGCTCCAGGCAAATATCTATTTACCAAAGCAGGGGAAACCGACATGGACTGTATCCAAAATGGCACCCTACTCCCTATATAATGCACATTTTTACCAAGGCCTATAGGGTCCTGGTCAAAAGTAGTGTACTAGAAAGGGAATAGGGTGCCACTTGGAAAGCCCACATGGTTTTAGTGTGTCCCTGGTCGAACATGTGAGAGAGGACTGAAAGACATGCTTCGTGTCAGTGATTCCTAGTCGATGATTCCATTATACGCAGTCTGACAGCATTGTCTTGATATTCTTGAGAAGAAACCATTAAAAACACACAGCGCTTCAGTAAAGTGTTCAATCATGATGAGTGAGGATCAAAAGGTCTTCAGAAATATGCCTTGGGAAATCGGCTGACGGGTGTTAAATATTTCCACCCATAACATTCCTGATCCACATCGACTGTAACACAGCACGTGACGATAACATAAACTCTTCATGAAGTACCAACTCACCACACTGGATCATGTTGTTTTGTCTGTCCATTACCCCAAGCACTTCACTACACCCGCAATAACATCTGCTAAATATGTGTATATGTGACCAATACAATCGGAGTTGATTTAATGTCGCAGTGAACAGCCTAAAGCCAAGCCAGCTAAATAGGGATGTAGATGCTAGCTAAACCCAAAAGCAGTGAATTATTTCATGTTTGTGTTGTTTTGACCACCATGCTGATCTAACGCTCTACAGGAGACTCATGAATCATACAGAGGAGCTCTGTAGAGCATGATTAAACACACCAGTAGAGGATGCTCAGACACACCAGTCAGGATGATCAAACACACCAGTCAGGATGATCAAACACACCAGTCAGGATGATCAAACACACCAGTCAGGATGATTAAACACACCAGTCAGGATGATCAAACACACCAGTCAGGATGATTAAACACACCAGTAGAGGATGCTCAGACACACCAGTAGAGGATGCTCAGACACACCAGTAGAGGATGATCAAACACACCAGTCAGGATGATCAAACACACCAGTCAGGATGATCAAACACACCAGTCAGGATGATCAAACACACCAGTCAGGATGATCAAACACACCAGTCAGGATGATCAAACACACCAGTCAGGATGATCAAACACACCAGTCAGGATGATCAAACACACCAGTCAGGATGATCAAACACACCTGTGAACAGCAGGATCAGGGCGGGTCTCTTTCCCCTCTCACCTGATGATCAGACAGTCTTTTACAAACCTCCGTCTACTCTGGGGATCCCAATAACCCACTGCTGACATTGCGTTCGTACAAGCATCAACTCTTACCCTACGAGGTCCAGAGGCCTGCTAGTTCTGTTTACCTGATAATGAATTGCAACCACCTGGTGTCCCAGGTCTAAATCAGTCCCTGATTAAAGGGGAACAAATGAAAAAACTGCAGTGGAACTGGCTTTGAGGACAAGAGTTGAGTTTGAGGGGTATAAACCATTTTGGTCATGAATTTATGGAAAGTTTGGTACCACCTTGTCACAGGCTTGCATTGAAAACAGCAGAACGAGAGAACAACAAGGCAGGACAGAAAACAGTGGCAGCTGCTAGCTATAGAGCCCAACCCCTCTCTGGAGTCGGAGAGAGCTCTGTCTAAATCAATTTTATTAAGAATGTACTCGGTGTTCCATTAATCAGACTGACTGCTTCTCCTCTCTGACCCCAACTCTAAATAACAGATGGGCCCATCGATTGCTACCCCGTCGCTGACGACTGGGAGCCCCCGAGCAAAAGGCTGCTGACCCCCGGCCCATTTAATCCATCATGCAGGGAGGAGAGAAGGGATGTGGGGGGGGGGTCTGCAAGCGGAAAGGTTAGGAGAGTTGGATGCCTTACTTTGTCCAACAGAGAGCCGGGTACATTCCTCCATTCTCCATCCTCCAGTGCATTCAGAAAGTTCAGACCCCTTGACTTTATTCACATTTTGTTACATTACAGCCTTATTCTAAAATGGATTACATTATTTTCAGTCTACACACAATACACCATAATGGCAAAGCGAAAACATGTTTTTAGAAATGATTGTTAATTTATAAAAAAAATAAAAAAAACAGAAATGGCTTATTTACGTAAGTATGAGACTTGAAATTAATCATCCTTGAGATGTTTCTACAACTTGATTGGAGTGTACCTGTGGTAAATTCAATTGATTGGACATGATTTGAAAAGGTACACCCTTGTCTATATAAAGGTCCCACAGTTGACAGTGCAGCAAAAACCAAGCCACAAGTTTGAAGGAATTATCCGTAGAGCTCCGAGGCACAGATCTGTGGAAGGGTACAAAAATAACGCAGCATTGAAGGTCCCCAAGAACACAGTGGCCTATCATTCTTAAATAGTAGTTTGGAACTACTAAGACTCTTACTGGAGCTGGCCACCCGGCCAAACTGAGCAATCAGAAGGGCCTTGCTCAGGGAGGTGACCAAGTGCCCAAAATGTGGCTCCACAGTTATTCTGTGGAGATGGCAGAACCTTCCAGAAGTACAACCATCTCTGCAGCACTCCACCAATCAGGTCGTTATGGTAGAGTGGCCAGACGGAAGCCATTCCTCAGTAAAAGACAGATGACAGTCCGCTTGGAGTTTGCCAAAAGGCACCTAAAGACTCTCATACCAGGAGTACCAAGATTCTCTGGTCTGATGAAACCAAGATTGAACTCTTTGGCTTAAATGCCAAGCGTCACGTCTGGAGGAAACTTGGCACCATCCTTATGGTGAAGCATGGTGGTGGCAGCATCATGCTGTGGGGATGTTTTACAGGGGCAGGGACTGGGAGACTAGTCAGGAGAAGGAAAGATGAACGGCGCAAAGTACAGAGAGATCCTTGATGAAAATCTGCTCCAGAGCCCTCAGGACCTCGGACTAGGGCGAAGGTTCACCTTCCAGCAGGACAACGACCTTAAGCACATAGCCAAGACAATGCAAGAGTGGTTTTGGTACAAATCTCAATGTCCTTGAAAGGCCTAGCCAGAGACCGGAATTGAACCCGATTGAACATCTCTGGAGAGACCTGAAAATAGCTGTACAACAACTCACCCCATCCAACCTGACAGAGTTTGAGAGGATCTGTAGAGAAGAATGGGAGAAACTCCCCAAATACAGCTGTGCCAAGCTTGTGGCGTCATACCCAAGAAGACGCGAGGCTGTAATCGGGACCAAAGGTGCTTCAACAAAGTACTGTGTAAAGGGTCTGAATATTTATGTAAATGTGATATTTCAGTTTATTTGTAATAAATTTGCAAACATGTCTAAAAACCTGTTTTTACTTTGTCATTATGGGGTATCGCGTGTAGACTGATGAGGAAAATAAATGACATAAAAAAGATTCTAGAATAATCCAAATGTTTCCCAACGCACTGTACAACCTTCCCGGTGTAACGTAGGCTCCGTCCATGGTTCAGCCAGCCAGATAAATAAATAGATAGATAGAGAGCTCCTCAGGATGAGCCAGCTTTGCTGCCAAGCCAAGCATGCAGGTGCCTTCTGCAGCTCTTGGGGCAGACTGCGGAGCAGCCGAACCACAATGATGATCAACACTCCCGTCCTCTGCCATCCATTCCACCAGGTAATTACATGTGGATGATTAAATCATGGTTATTCACCGAAAGAGTACAACAAAATATAAATAAATAAAAATTAACTAAAAAGGTCATTGCGGCCCAGCCAATTTGCTGCAGTGTTTACGAGCGGTTTGGCGCGAGCGGTCCAGACTGGTTCACTGTGAATGAGCTTTGTTTAAAGAGTGGTGGGGTGTGTAAAACTTTGAGCGGGCCTGTGTGGTGCGGGCTGTTCCACCCAATTGACCCCACGATGCAGAGAGACAGATGACGGGCCACAGCAGTTTGCCAGCCGTGAGTGATGGGCTGGGCTGCCATGCTAGAGACTTAATCATCCCTTATGCCATCTAAAATGGCAACGAGCCAGAGAAATTAAACGTTGGCACAATCTGTGAAGAAGAAATACATTTTGGGTAGAAAATTCTAAAAGCAGTGCATGCATGGAAATGCCCATCCGCAAGGGTTAGTACACAACCATTCCTGTACCCAATCATTTGGTTTCAAAACCAAAACTGTGAGCAATAGTGTTCTTTCTGTATGAGATCTAACACTTGACCTTAAGATTTAATGACAGAGGAAATGGCGGCAGTAACATTTCCCTCCCTTGGTCTGTTCATGCGGGATTTTGCTCTGCACTGTAAATCAAATGGGCATTTCGATGACATTTCAGCGGATCATGTCTGTCTCACTTCACATCTCCTTTCATACACCCCAGCCAGAGAGGTCCGTAATCCACTCCCAGGCCCAGCCAAGGTGCATCCAAGGCCCAGCCAAGGCCCGACCAACACCAAAACGAATTGTATGAACAGACACGATCCAATCAGCAGCAAGACCACAAAACAATATCAAAAGAGCACTGGGTAGAAGGAGATGGGATCACCACATAACATTGTAATGTTTAAATCACTATCCAGGCAGCACAACAGATCAGGAATAACATAAGGGCTTGGATCAGCTGCCAGCCGCCCAGGAGAAAGAGATGGCGTCACCACACGTCGCCTCGAGAGCAATGAACCAAATACATATGGTGGTGCAGAGCGATGGAATGAGAGCAGCCAGAGCAGCTCAAATGGAGGGGGACTAGATAGTCGGAGTAAGCAGGGAGTTAGGGGGACGGGCAGGCGGGGTGTGCTGGCATTATTTACCTGCATCACCACCTGCTGCCAGGCCAGGGGTTGGCTGTTGGGTGGCAGGTTAGCATTAGGCCCAGTCCCTCCCAGCCTGTCGGCTGTTATGTTGGAACGCTCCAGCTGCAGGGAGACGTTGCGTCGCTCCTCCTCCAGCGCCCGGGTCAGGCGCTCGAAACGCGCCTCCTGCTCTTTCACCGAAGCCAGAATACTGGCGGCCGAGCACACCTCATAGTCCTCCATGGCTGAGGGTGGCCGGAAGTTGAGTCAGGGGAGCAGGGCTAGATTGGACTGAGCTGAGCTTTAATAGGTAGGTCAGAAGTCAGGGAGGGAGGGGATGGAGAGAAGGAGAGGGTCACCAAGTCATTACAGACACTCAACCTGTCTGACAAAGTTGCTTGATGGCTGTATTCTACCAAACACGAAGATGCCCATGAAAACAGAAGAATACAATTTTAAAAAACACTTCATTCAATTGTGTTGTGATTGTAACACCAATTACAGGGAAATGAGGGTATGTTCCAAGGGTATGAGCCAAATACACAGTCCCACATACGTGTCAAAACATGGATGAGCATTGCACACAACTGCAACCAAACCATCTTCAAAATAGACAATTGGAGGTGGTTCAGGATGAGGTGATTTTCCTCCACAAATGTCTGTCTTACTTACTTACTTCACCTGGTAGTGCCATCAACGCAACTAGTGATTTCCAGTACATGCACAGCATTTATGCATGTGGAAGACACTCATACATTTCCACAGGCATACACCCAAGATGTGCATGCTCCAACTTGACTTGCCAACCACGCCTATGATACTGTTCCCATCACGAGCTTCCGTAAACAGAAACAAAATGATGTATAGCCTATGTCATTGTCAAACACTGGTATCAATAATGGATGGTGGAATGATAGCAAGGGAGTTGATCACGTAACAAATGAGAGTAAGGATACAGTACATCAAGTGTCATACACATAACTGTGCACACAAACACACACATGCACAGGGTGTTATGAATACACACCTGGTAGATTGGTAGACAGAGCAGTTAGATAACAGACATCCCCCTCTGTACAGACACTGAGTGGAAGAGCCTGATAGTTAGAAGGAAGAAAAACTGGGGAAAAAAGGGAAGAGAATGAGATTTCAGATCAGACGGGTTGAAACAGATATGACAGCATTGTTTTCAAGGTCCAGAAAGTCAAGTGGGGAAAGAGATACATCACTGAGCAATAACAAACTCATAACACATGTTGTATTCAGTCTGAAACCACACAAGGACATCTATCAACTCAACTTTGAACTAACTACAGAGGGCGAGCGAGCGGGAGAGCGGGCGGGCAGACGGGACAGCGGGCCGGCGAGCGAGCGAGCGAGCGAAAAGGAGGGCGAGCGAGCGAGCGAAAAGGAGGGCGAGCGAGCGAGCGAAAAGGAGGGCGAGCGAGCGAGAGAAAAGGAGGGCGAGCGAGCGAGAGAAAAGGAGGGCGAGCGAGCGAGAGAAAAGGAGGGCGAGCGAGCGAGAGAAAAGGAGGGCGAGCGAGCGAGAGAAAAGGAGGGCGAGCGAGCGAGAGAAAAGGAGGGCGAGCGAGAGAAAAGGAGCGAGCGAGAGAAAAGGAGGGCGAACGAGCGAGAAAAAGGAGGGCGAACGAGCGAGAGAAAAGGAGGGCGAGAAAAGGAGGGCGAGAGCGAGAGAAAAGGAGGGCGAGCGAGCGAGAGAAAAGGAGGGCGAGCGAGCGAGAGAAAAGGAGGGCGAGCGAGCGAGAGAAAAGGAGGGCGAGCGAGCGAGAGAAAAGGAGGGCGAGCGAGCGAGAGAAAAGGAGGGCGAGCGAGCGAGAGAAAAGGAGGGCGAGCGAGCGAGAGAAAAGGAGGGCGAGCGAGCGAGAGAAAAGGAGGGCGAGCGAGCGAGAGAAAAGGAGGGCGAGCGAGCGAGAGAAAAGGAGGGCGAGCGAGCGAGAGAAAAGGAGGGCGAGCGAGCGAGAGAAAAGGAGGGCGAGCGAGCGAGAGAAAAGGAGGGCGAGCGAGCGAGAGAAAAGGAGGGCGAGCGAGCGAGAGAAAAGGAGGGCGAGCGAGAGAAACGGAGGGAGAGAGAAAGCATTAGCATGGCAGGAGATGCAGATGTGTTGATGAGAATCCTGAGCAGGTTGGATTGCAATATGTACGTCTGTGTGCGCGTCCATATGCACACATATATAAACAACTCCCTCTTCTCCATATAGGAACTAGAGGGTGAGAGTCAGAGAGAGAGACCCCTATTCCCTTTGAAGCGAACAATCCCCTTTGATGTTTGTTTCTGGCTGATCAATTATTTATCCAGAATGGAGAATGGTCTGACACCACTCAAAGTAAAGCGGAATGGAGGAGCTCATGTCACTTGAAGTTGAGCTGGTGATGGGTCAGGGAGTGATTCTATGGGATGAGGGGTGTGGCGGTAGAGTGGTAGTTTGGTGTTGACGGGGGCTTTTCCCTTGTTGTTTTCTTTCTCCACACAGACAAACACGAGAGGCCTGATTGAGGCTATGCCCACAATCACAAATCCTAATCTGTACTTTTCAGGACTATTCCTTTTCAAAGAGGTCAGGTGGGGTGGGGGTTTACTGGATATGTTTGCCACCGCTTTCAACATCAAAATAGTCGCTCTGGTCTATGGTAAATATAGTATAATACTTGTCTAGCCTAGCGGCAACCATTTTATCTGCGTTTTGAGACAGCTGAAAGTGACAGATAAGTGAGCCATGTTGATTGGACTCAGTTGATAGACTCCTGAACAGGCTAAGTCCAGTAATTCAACCTCCCTTGTGGCTGGAGAGGGGGACGGGAGCCAGGGCAGGGACCCTGGGCGCTAGCTAGCTGCTCCCCTCCTGATTCACAAGGGGAATATGGAAGTCATGTGAGCTACACCCAGAGAGCTTATCATTACCGTTAACTCCTGGCCACTGGAAATAGCCCAGAGTACCCAGGCAGTGAATTTGAACAATTCCCCCCTCAAAACACAGGGCTGGTTTAAGACTTTACACAGCAGATGTTTGCTAATGGTCTGGGGCTGAAGGGACAGGGAGAAGAGATCACTCCAATGTCTCCCACTGTTTAACCCCATCCACCAATAACCAACACCCCTGTTATCCACGCCACGAAGTACAAAACACACTGGGATGCCAAGCATGACATTGTGTGGTGATAACATTACTGAAGAAAGGGGATAACTCATTTTCTTTAACATTCAAAGCTGAAAGATCAAAACGTAATTAACTTAATTCCACAAATGATGTGATAGATTTGACTGCTCTAATGAGGTATTCTATTCTACCACAGAGGGAACACAGAATGCAGCACTTGCTCTGAGTCCCAGTTATGACGGTGCGGAGCTTTTCCTAAAGGATGAATGTGTTAACAGCACAAACCTGGGCCTGTATTGTGCTCAAAATAGCCTGGTAATAAATGTAATCACACGCCCACACTTCCAGCGTGGTGGTGGTCCTGACGGGGAGATGCAGCCAGCCAGTTGCACTCTTCAAAGCCCTCCCCTCCCCACCAGTGGTGTAGTGGTGCCTGGAGAAAGGGGTGTTCTGCAAATCCCAAATGGCGCGCCCGGTGAAGGAAATGCACCCCATGTAAAGAATTATATGAGAAACAGTGACGTACACTCTGAATTACCTAAAATGATTAATCCCATATTGGCCTTCCACTGTCACGCCAAACTGTAATGTGCAAGTAGGCTGATAGTATGCCCACTATTGAGGCGGTCAACTGAGTCAGAAATTCACATGTAGGTTTTTGATTTCTTTTCTTTGCTCTCAGTCAATTTATTTTGTTGTGTTTGATGTTCTGTGTTTAATGTTCTAAGTCCAGAACAATACTTAAACCACATCAGGAGACCACGGAGGTCAGAACAATACTTAAACCACACCAGGAGACCACGGAGGTCTGGGAAAAAATCTAAGAAATGTTCATCTTTCAGCGTAGTTACCCTTTAATTCAAGTGCACTGGCACATTGCACTGTTGTTTGATTAGCAGCATTTCTTTAGCGCACATGAGATGGAGTTTATGAAATTAATGGTCACTGGATTGATGCAAATAATCATGATAAGCTACTTTGCAGTTAACATGTATTTTATGTTTTTGGGAAAGCCTTTCCATCTACCAGAAGACAGTTATGCCTATCATTAGCACTGCTATATTTTCCCTGTTCCTGAAACCTGGATGTTTTACTTCATATTATGAGGCGTGTCTTACCTTGTTTCAAAGTAGCCAAACCAAAATTCCACCATAGAAACAAGGCAATTATTTGATAAAATACTTCCTTATACTGTACAATTTCTCCTGTTCTATTGGTTTACTTTTAACTATCTTTCATTGTCTCGCAGCCAAAGGCATTATCCTTGTCATATTAGCAACCCGTGATAGTTGTTGCATCTTTAGATCTTCCCTCTTCCAAAATTTCTGACGGATATTTCCATATGTCCATGAAACCTCGCATGTGTGGTTCACATTTTAGAATGCTGTTTGGTTGCAAATTGCATTTTGGAGGCCTAATGCTGCGTGCACATCACTAAGCTTCAAATGTTAAGAAATAATAGTTGATCTACATTTTATGCTAAACATTCTGATCTGTTCCATCAGCCTTAACTGATATGGCGCATACCTCCCGTCCACTACTTTAATACGCATTGTGGGGATTATGGAGGCAATGCACACAAAACAAATTGTGCCTTGGTGTTTTCATTTTGCAACCGGGGCAGAGGAAAGCAACACTAACCTAGACAAATGCTGTTTACATTGATATCCATACTGAATGAAGCACGTACGGAGCTCATGGGGACTCTTAACTTTTTCACTTAATTAAAAAAAAGGGGGAAATTAAGTTAAGATGTTTTATGCAACTGGGCCCAGGTCTTTTGGAATTTTAGAAGGGAATGTCAAATGGCAATACAAGGGCTACAGTCATTTCAGTAAACATCTTGACGAGGCCCTTCACTGTTCAGTGTACAGCCTTGGGCATTCAAATACACCTATAGCCACCCACATCCACCCTAACTCCGCCTTGAGAGCATAGGGCAAATATAATCAAATTGCTGCTACTGCCTTTTGCGCCTCAGCCCAACTTCCTTAAAAAGTGTCAGATTTTAAACCAAGGTTGGATTAGTATTGCCTCATTAGCATTATAGCCTCCTCCAAAAGAGCTTTGAATGATACATTAAGACGTTCAGTGCAAATTAATTAAGACCCACTTTGAGAGGACTCAACCAGGAACAAAGAGAGAGCCTGGCTTTATATTGCATTATATATAGAGAGCCCCCCCCCAAACCCCAGATGTGGGGTGGGTTGAGTGGGAAGGAGTGCAGGGGAATTGGTGTGTAGGGTGCAGGGAGTGGTGGGGGAGGGTAATTGAGTGAGACCAGCAGTGCCTGGTATCCTGATGGAGCTAAAAGGGATAGGCTGGAAACCTGACTGTCAAGTCCCCCATTTCAAGGGCCTATAATTGCAGCTTAAATTAATTCCTTGTCTAAACCCATCTGATGCCCATCTGAGAAGGGAGGTCTCAATGGCACAAAGGGCTACCGAAAACACCTGATCCTGTGCGTGTGTGTGTGTGGTTGGAGTCAGCCTGCCCCTCAGCCCACCTGAGCTCTGATGGATAATACATTCAAACAATTAGACGCCAAATTGGAGACATTAGGAGGCCTCATTCAGAAATGTAAACAAGCACTGGCCCTTATTCTAAATAGCACCTTCTTCCCTTTATAGTGCACTACTTTTGACCAGGGCCCATAGTGTTCTGGTAAAAGTAGCGCACTATGTATGAAATAGGGTGCCATTTGGGATGCAGATTGTGATATTTCTTTCAGATTGTCCAAAATGTCAAAGCATTTATGTGGGAATGACTGAGTCTAGTAGTGATTAATCCTAATGTGAGAAATTCAGTTTAGGCTTCAGGAGTCTTGTAGCATGTTGAAAGGCCAGAAAATTGCTGGAATTATTCCCAAATTTGAAGAAAATTCCATCCAAAATAGAGAGGTTATGGTCAAACACGACAGTTACATTATACCTTCAGTGTTGGGGTTTTCAACATTTTTGTCTAAAAACAGATATTATATTAGAATAATATTTTCGTGATTAAAAAAAGGGTAGTATTTAATTTTGTGCTCTCATCGTCCACTCTGAGCTGGGAGAACATTTCCATAGAAAAACAAGGGTAATGGAGAGAGAAGAGTGCTTCATTATGAGTTGCGCGTTGCACAAATGGCAGTCGGAGTGAGAATGAAGAAAGGCTAGCATTAGCGATTAATAGGTATTGGCTCTGGCAACGCAGCAGGCCATTAGCTTCCAAGAACACAGTCACTTCTAATGCCTAATATTCTAAAAGGCATTCAAAACGCAACGGTACTAACAAAAGCCTATCAGCCGTTTTAAATAGTTTGGTAACAGAACAGGTAATCTCGTTTGACTTTAAAGATTTGTGTGTGTGACCGCCTTGGTCTCAGGGATTCCACACAGAAGATTGTTTTTTCTCTCATTGAGCAAAAGAAAAAACACTGTCAGCCACCCGATCCTCAGTATCCTTCCTCCAATTTGGGATTCAAAGCACCTGTCCTCTATGGAAATGTAAAGTGAATGATAATCCACCGGTGGATATACAGTGATGCCAGGATAAGCAAAGCTTAGCGAGGAGTGTGGCGAACCATTGCTGAAAAGTTTAAAACGCTAAGAAAATAAGCAATTGTTTACCATCAATTTTCTTCCACCTTTTATCTTTGAAGCTCTTCTCTGTGTGGAAACCCTGAGACCGACACAGTCACACACACACACACACTGGTATTTTTACTTGTATTTCCACACACACAATATAAGTCTATGCTCATGCTTTCACAAAGGGAGTGGGCTCCCAGAGCAGCTCGTCTCTCAACGTACGGGGTACAGCTAGGTCTACCTCTTACCAGTATAGACCAACATTGTACACATCATCTCTCTCTGGACAGTATTTTCAGTAAGCTAGTTCATCATATTAGCTAGAATGTTACAGTGTGGCATCACTGATATGTAGATATAGTATTTTCTATATCTGTTACATCACAATCAATTAGAGAGAATACATGTGATGCCAGTAATTACAGACAAGATGAAAGAAAAGGAGCACATCTTTCAAAGTGCACAAAATCCACATTGCAATTACTGTCAACTTAAAGTATCCAAAACCACACTACCTACTTCAAACATCAGAAATAACAACAGAATGAAGGCAAGTCATATCAACAAAGAGACAAGACAGCAGCAAAAGGTACACAGTATTCCTCAGGTTACTAAAAAGCCCCTCTGTCAGTTAGACTCAATGATGTGTTCAATAGAACCTTTTTGCAGGCAGGCAGAGAGACAGAGACAGCGAGAAGAGTGGCAGAGTGGGGTAGCTACCTTTGATGTTTGTTGGGTCTGTCAGATGGCTGGGGAGTGGACTGGGGGAGGCTCTATTAGAGTTGACGCGTTGCTACGATCCACCTGGGAGATCTGCCTCACAGAGCAGCTGCAGCGAAGAGAAAACAAGGACATGGGGAAATAAATAATCAACCAAACAACCATATCCCTTTACATAATACAACCGCTGCAGGTTCACACACACACACACACACACACACACACACACACACACACACACACACACAGAGGATCCTCAGAGGAGGAAGGGGAGGAGCATCTTCCTCCGTGATTTTCATAAAAATACAAATTGTAAAACATTTAAAAAGTTATCCTTTTTAGATCAAACTATACTAAATATATTCAAGTTACCAAATAATTGATTTAAACATACTATTTTGCATTGAAGGTCTACAGTAGCCTCAACAGCACTCTGTAGGGTAGCACCATGCTGTACTTGGAGGACAGCTAGCTTCCGTTCTTCTCTGGGTACATTGACTTCAATACAAAACCTAGGAGGCACATGGTTCTCACCCCCTTCCGTAGACTTACACAGTAATTATGAAAATTTCCAGAGGACATGCTCCAACCTATCAGAGCTCTTGCAGCATGAACTGACATGTTAACCACCCAATCAAATGATCAGAGAATGAATCGAGTACTAAAACAACAAGATACAGCTAGCTAGCACTACAACGTATAAAGTGTGGTGAGTAGTTGAGTCAAAGAGAGAAAGACAGTTGAAGAGATGTGAAGAAAGTAATTTTTTCCAGAATTGTGAAGCAAGAGACGTCATTTTTTTTCCACTTTCACTTACTTAGCTGGCAAAAGCAGCTAGCTAGTTTAGCCTACTCAACCAATCATAGGGATGCTATGTTAGCTTGCTGGCTATGACTATCCAACAACACTGGAACTATTTCAAGTCAAGGTAAGCTTTCGTTTTACTAATTTATTGCAACCGGGGCCCGCCGATGTAAGTGCTAAACAGCTTACTGACTGTACACTTACGTTACTGCATGATTTTAGCAAGTTTACTAACGCGTTAGTTCTATTAGCTATGTTGACGATGACACTACTTTAGCTAATATGTTGACGATGACGCTACTTTAGCTAATATGTTGACAACGATGTAGGCTGTGTGTAGCAGTTATATGGTTTGGCCTGGAAAGGTTCCCTCGCCTGGTCACAAACAACAGTCCACAAGTGGCGAAGGGAAAGGATCAGAGGAGGAGAGCGCATAGATGCGAGAAGGAATACAACGTGGCTGTTACAAAAGTGAACTGTGTTTACACGTGATCAGGGGTGTATTCATTCCACCAATTGTGTTTATAACATTTCTTAAAAAACGGAACAAAACAAGGATAAACATACCTGAATTTGTCCAATAGAAACTCTATTTTGCAATTGTTGGACATGATTACACCCTCTATCAGCTAGATGCAGGCAAGAGTGTGCGAGGTGGTATTGAATGTGTCACTGTCATCTCAAATTTCTCTCTCAACCTGTGTGCACCTACATTGTAAACGTTCATTCATTGGCTAGGTTGTAGCAACCTCATGATGGATATAGAGACACATTTGAGTATAATGTAGTAGCCTAAATCTATCGCTGTTACATTTAACTTGGTGAATGGAATATGAATGAGTCCTCCAATATGCTGTAATAGAAATAAGGCCATGCTCATGAAAAAAACTAAATCGTCCTCCATCAAAAAGCACTGACCGCCACTGGCATGTACACACACACACACATACACACACACACACATACACACACACACACACACACCTCAGTCTGTCACTCTCCCCTGTAGCAGAATAGGTCAGTGTACTAACCTAGTTTCCCCCCCCCCCCTCCAACAACTTAATTTGTACAGTAAATGGTTATCCCTTTCTGTTGAAGAGCAATTGGACTTCAAACTGTCTAAAGGATTAGGGAGTGTCCTCTAGCAGTGGGTCTAATAACCTGACAGGACAGGAGGGCACTGCTACTGCTGGGCAGGGAGTCTTTAAAGGTTTCAGTACTGATGAAATCAGACAAGCCTTGGCATGGGTGGACAAACTGTACAACTGCTCCTTACGGCCATAACCTGCTGGTTTGTCTTTGGTTCTGTTTGTAGGGGAGGTTATCACTGTAGCTGGTCCCATCACCAATGAATCATTTTTTTGTCAGCATTTCTAAACAGCTTTTTCTAAACAGCTTTTAGACTACAGGCCAAATAAGCTCCACGGTTCACAATCAGCCAGGTAATGTTTCATTAACTATGATCGGCAAGGCCCTCAGGTAAATCCTGCATTTATTAACTATGATCGGCAAGGCCCTCAGGTAAATCCTGCATTTATTAACTATGATCGGCAAGGCCCTCAGGTAAATCCTGCATTTATTAACTATGATCGGCAAGGCCCTCAGGTAAATCCTGCATTTATTAACTATGATCGGCAAGGCCCTCAGGTAAATCCTGCATTTATTAACTATGATCGGCAAGGCCCTCAGGTAAATCCTGCATTTATTAACTATGATCGGCAAGGCCCTCAGGTAAATCCTGCATTTATTAACTATGATCGGCAAGGCCCTCAGGTAAATCCTGCATTTATTAACTATGATCGGCAAGGCCCTCAGGTAAATCCTGCATTTATTAACTATGATCGGCAAGGCCCTCAGGTAAATCCTGCATTTATTAACTATGATCGGCAAGGCCCTCAGGTAAATCCTGCATTTATTAACTATGATCGGCAAGGCCCTCAGGTAAATCCTGCATTTATTAACTATGATCGGCAAGGCCCTCAGGTAAATCCTGCATTTATTAACTATGATCGGCAAGGCCCTCAGGTAAATCCTGCATTTATTAACTATGATCGGCAAGGCCCTCAGGTAAATCCTGCATTTATTAACTATGATCGGCAAGGCCCTCAGGTAAAGCCTGCATTTATTAACTATGATCGGCAAGGCCCTCAGGTAAATCCTGCATTTATTAACTATGATCGGCAAGGCCCTCAGGTAAAGCCTGCATTTATTAACTATGATCGGCAAGGCCCTCAGGTAAATCCTGCATTTATTAACTATGATCGGCAAGGCCCTCAGGTAAATCCTGCATTTATTTATTATTATTATTTTCCCCTTTTCACCCCAATTTTGTGGTATCCAATTGTTAGTAGCTACTATCTTGTCTCATACGGGCTCGGGAGAGACGAAGGTTGAAAGTCATGCGTCCTCCGATACACAACCCAAACAAGCCGCACTGCTTCTTAACACAGCGTGCATCCAACCCAGAAGCCAGCCGCACCAATGTGTCGGAGGAAACACCGTGCACCTGGCAACCTTGGTTAGCGTGCACTGCGCCCGGCCCGCCACAGGAGTCACTGGTTAGCAAGTGAGACAAGGACATCCCTACCGGCCAAGCCCTCCCTAACCCGGACGACGCTAGGCCAATTGTGCATCGCCCCACAGACCTCCCGGTCGCAGCCGGTTACGACAGAGCCTGGGTGCGAACCCAGAGTCTCTGGTGGCACAGCTGGCAATGCATTACAGCACCCTTTACCACTGCGCCACCCGGGAGGCCCAATCCTGCATTTATTAACTATGATCGGCAAGTACCTCAAGTAAATCCTGAATTTATTTTTTTTTGTCAACTTTCTCGTTCTGTGCAGGATTAGAATACCTCTCCATGGAATCTCTGCTTCTTTCTCTTAAAGGACATTTATGTTTAGAGCACCTTGGATTTCTGGGACAAACATCAAAAAGGTGAGCTAAGCCTGTGTCCAGGCTGCATTTAGTTACCACACCACTCTCCAGTCACAGCCCAGGCAAGGCGAGCCCCCGATAGAGAACTTCAAAATGGGAGATTATACCCAATGCACACAATAACTGAACAAAGTGGCACTTAGGCAACACGCCTTTTAAACAAAATGTGATAAACTCCCTTTAAGTGCCCCAATCTCTCCAGGTTTTGTCATGCAGACAAAAGAATGATTGAAGAGGGAATCAAGTTATTGTGATCCCTTTAAAAAATAAATCTATGCTATACAGTCTATCCTGTTAAAAACCTTCCCGCCAGACGTGAGTCAGTCCATCTATGACACACCACCAGCATGACTAAGTGTCACCCCTAACATCACTATCCCGGCACTGCAGCTAACTGAAGAAATATTGTGTAAATGTTAGTTCCTGATACTGTACTGACTACTGTATTTCAATCCTACATTATGCAGAACTTTGCATATTCTATCACAACATGTCACAACGCCCTGCACCATTTGGAGGAGGCCCCAGTGTAATTCTCAAATTAATAATGAATGGGTTGGGGCCCGGGCTGACAGATGGTTGTGAGTCCCAAATGGCTAGATCCTGCACTATATAGGGCTCTGGTTAAAAGTATTTCACTATATAGGGAACACGGTGCTCTCTATTTGGGACACAACCCATCTGGGGATTGGCTGATTGATCTGGTCGCTTCTCTGTGCTGTCACCAAGGCAATGCAGGGTTTTCTGGGAGGGGAGCTGGCAGGTATGCATGGCCAAGTTAAAATATCCTCCGCCCTGCAGCACTCCTCCTCCCTGATATCAGTGATAGATCAGTGGAGAGGCAGAGAGGTGTGTGTGTGTCACCAGGTAGACAATATTACATTTCATAAATTACTTGAGATTATTTATAGTCACAGTGACTTATCTTGAAAAATTTCTATTTAAAGTAGCTAAGCCCCTATCTAATACAGTAAATGTAACCATACACATATAACATGTTTTCCCTAACTGTGTCCAAGGGGATGAGTAAATACATACCAGTGTGAATAGCATGCTGACAAGCACACTAGACCACATCTAAATATTACCATGTACTGTAACCAAGACTTAAATACCATTCTACGGAAGCCTCATGGCTGTTATGGACTTTGTCCACTTCCGTTTGCTCTGAATGAGCCCGCTGCATAGGACCAGTCCAATCTGAAGGAATGTATGGTGAAACTGAATTGAGCAAACTCTCCAAAGGATACAGTCCATGTCTGCCAATAACAAATGACCTTCACATATGACATATTCCTCAAAGACTAGCAGTCCATTAACTTTGAATACAAATAACTATGACCTCTACAATGTGCTCTTAAATCCAGCAGGCTTCTCACTTGCCTACAGGTGGAGTCTTGTGGCGAGGCCCCCCCAAAACCTCATTCAGGTGAGACGACCTTTATTGAAAGCCTGGGCTTAGCCGTCATCCCATTCAGACGTGGTCCTGCATGCTGGCACTCTGGGTATTACGCATTTGTCCTACTCATCATCACGGCTCACGTCTCCCCTGTGCCTCTGTGTCAAGCGTCTGGAAAGGGCATAATCAGGGCCGGAAAGAAAATGACATTCTGATCCCCCTGATCCTGACGTTATTTTTGAGGGGTTAGGAGAAAGCCTACCACATTTCCATGTATCCAGGTAATCCATCCACCTCGCGCTGATGGAGAAAAAAAAAATCCCAGACGAAATATTGTCCAGAGAAATGTCTGTCCTTCCCATTGTGAAGCCAGTGAGTTCCAAGCTCCTGCAGACCTGAGCATCTAATTGAGTATTCCAGCTGAAAATTACAGCCCATCATCATTAGGTGCAGCCGGCTGACGGGGCTGTCAACATCGGAAAAAAAAGAAAGAAAGAAAGAAAGAAAGCAAGAAATGGTTCAATTTGAGGCTGCTGAGCGTTTATCCCAGAGCTGACCTTCGCCAGCTAGCTTTCCCATCCCTCTATTAGAGGCAGGGAGGGAAAAAAGACCTTGCAGCCAGGCAGGCCCATCAAAACTCAGACTGAGGTGGAGAGCGACAGGGAGACAGATCGAAAATGCCCCAACGGCGAAAAGATTTCCTGCCAAAACAAATTGGCAGAGCGCTCTAAAATGTGAAGGATTGTGGGAAGGAAGAGAAAGCAGACTTAACAGGGATGTTTGTGGATCCGGAGGCCGTTAGAGTGTCAGAGGACAGCAGAGGCTACAACAGAAAGAGCAGAGGAGTTTCTCCATGACCCTGTTCCAATACCGCATCATTCTTTCCTCGTTTCCTTGAGGCAAGGTTACCACCCTGTTATTTCCACCAATCCAGCTAATTCAAAAATCAGTGAATACTTGAATGTTGGGAGGATGGATGCATTACTAAAGTACTCCAACAGGGCCAGAGTCAGCCCCAAAACAGTGAGGTTTTAGCACCTCTGCATCTCATTTCATCAGATACCAGATGGAATTTCATCAGATGCCACCCACCCCCTCAACCTCCCCTCTATGATCTTCACAGGGATTGGCATGCCCCCAGTAGCAGTGAGAGAATAATCAATGTTTGCACTCCAAGCCACTGTCTGAGATTGCTGTTTGATTACATCACAGCACGCATCACCTCTCTGCCACGTACATCTGTACTCCTCATAGGTTCACGCACACAGAACACTGGAGGCTCTAGTTAAGGTGAATGAGTTCTATATAGACACCGGAAGCTCTGGTTCTAAGGTGAAGGAGTTTCATAAGAACACTGGAGGCTCGAGTTCTAAAAGGGGAATGAATTATATTCCTAGTTGTGACAACACAGTTCCACTGTGAAGAAAGGTTAAATGAGTGTTGACGCAACAACTCAAGACCTACAATATAGCCTAAATACCACTTGCCTCCATTTTAAAATTGTTACTCTAGAAGAATATACTTTCTGATATTATTGATAGTAATTATCAAACATTAAATTGAGGCTAATGTCGGATAAACAGAACCAAATCTGGACTCCGGCCAGGTTCTGTGGAGGACGAGAAGAATTTACACCAAAAATTTGGCAAAAATGGTCAAACGTTTTCCCTGAAACGGACCGCAACAGTTGCAGTATAAAACCAGGAAAGATGTCAGTGTTCAGACCAGTGTTCATTACTACACACACTTCAAAGACCGCACTGGGAGTCAGATCACACAGTGATTAGACAGGAGTGGTGGGAGACCAACTGACTGCAGTATGCATGTGTATGTTTTTGGGTTTACTATCCTTGTGGGGACCCAAATGTCTTCACCAGGATAGTAAAACAATGACAATTTGTTCAAGTGGGGACATTTTGCTGGTCCCCACCAGGAAAAAGGCTATTTCAGGGTTAGGGTTAAGATTAGAGTTAGGTTTTGGGAAAATAAAATGTTGAATGGGCATCAATTGTTTGGTTCCCACAAGAATAGTAAAACAAGTGGGTGTGTGTTTGTACACATTTTATTTTTTGCATTTGATTTAACTAGGCAAGTCAGTTAGAACAAATTCTTATTTTACAATGACTGCCTACCCTGGACGACGCCGGGCCAATTGTGCGCCACCCTATTTGACTCCCGATCACGGCCGGTTGTGCTACAGCCCGGGATCGAACCAGGGTCTGTAGTCACGCCTCTAGTGCTGAGATGCAGTGCCTTAGACCTCTCCGCCACTCGGGAGCCCTCTGTGTGCGCTTACATGTGTGCCTGTCCGACCCCAGGAGGCTGATTGTGAATTCATCCCAGAGCCCCGTTCTCATCTAGAACATATGGATGATCAGTCTACCTGATGGAGCAACAGAAGTCAGCAAGGAGGAGTTTACACGCTGCCAGTTTGAATAAAAGATCCGCGCTGGGATTTGTGCTTGACAGGGCAGCCTAAACCTTGTACTGTTCAATTATGTAACACCAAGTACTGCAACCCAGGAAGGTATGTGCAGGGCTCTGCTCTCATCGGAATCCATCCAGAGACCACGGAGGGAAGCAGGACTTGATCTCAGGTTAGGATGAGAGGCGTGTTGATCGGCAGCTGCTGAGAGGACATTATCGTCTCTAAGGCTGTCCCCCAAATGATACCTTATCCCCTCTGCTTGACCAAAGCCAGCCCTGGTCAAAAGTAGTGCACTATATCGGCAGTAGGCAACATGGGTCCATTTGGGATACAGTCTAGGTCTATTCCTGGCTGCGGTTGAGGGGACTGGTACTGTCACGCTGTCATAACATTACGAAGGTGATTGGGGGAGGGGGGGTTACAGTTCATTAGACGACAATAAACATGTTTCACACCAATTATCATTTAATTAAGAAGGACATATTGTTGGCGAGCAAATAAGAGCACTGGCTGAGGGAAGAAACAACATATTAAATTGCTGAGAATTGTTAAGTCTAATCACTGTTAATCACTGCAACAAACAAATGAAGTAAAGGAAACTGGAGCCTGACAGTGGAGCTATAAGCTCTAGGGCATTATACTGCATGTGTGTGGTGAAGGTCGTTATAAAGACCATGACACAGACAATGACATCTCCTGTCATTGTTTAATCAGCCAGCC
The DNA here is from genome assembly GCF_021184085.1 of Oncorhynchus gorbuscha. Classification (NCBI taxonomy): domain Eukaryota; kingdom Metazoa; phylum Chordata; class Actinopteri; order Salmoniformes; family Salmonidae; genus Oncorhynchus; species Oncorhynchus gorbuscha. Next base: position 48,008,957 of record NC_060176.1, read on the forward strand.
TTGCTAATTAGCTTCAGACCACTCAGAGGAGAAGGGGGGGGCGGTTATATATAAAACAGAGACGAGGTGTGTGTGTGTGTGTGTACACACACACACACACACACACACACACACACACACACACCACACACACACACACACACACACACACACACACACACACACACACACACACACACACACACACGTTTCAGTTATTTCAGCCACACCCCTTGCTGACAGGTGTACAACATCAAGCACGCAGCCAAGCAATCTCCATAGACATACAATGGCAGTAGAACGTCATTACTGAAGAGCTCAGTGACTTCCAACGTGGCACCGTCATAGGATGCCAACCATTCCAACAAGTCAGTTCGTCAAATTTCTTCCCTGCTAGAGCTGCCCCGGTCAACAGTAAGTGTTATTGTGGAAATGTCTAGGAGCAACAACGGCTCAGCCACGAAGTGGTAGGCCACACAAGCCCACAGAACGGGGCCGCTGAGTTGTGTGTAGTGCGTAAAAATCTGTCCTCGGTTGCAACATTCACTATAGAATTCCAAACTGCCTCTGGAAGCAACGTCAGTTCTCTGGAAGAACTGTCACCGGGAGCTTCATGAAATGGGTTTCCATGGCCGAGCAGCCGCACACAAGCCTGAGATCACCATACGCAATGCCAAGCGTCGTCTGGAGTGGTGTAAAGCTCGCCGCCATTGGACTCTGGAGCAGTGGAAACATGTTCTCTGGAGTGATGAATCACGCGTTTGTCTGGCAGTCCGACAGACGAATCTGGGTTTGGCGGATGCCAGGAGAACAACACCTGTCCCAATGCATAGTGCAAACTTTAAAGTTTGGTGGAGGAGGAATAATGGTCTGGGGCTGTTTTTCATGGTTCGGCCAGGTCCCTTTGTTCAAGTGAGGGGAAATCTTAACGCTACTGCATACAATGACATTCTCGACAATTCTGTGCTTCCAACTTTGCGGCACAGTTTGGGCAAGACCCAGCATGACAATGCCCCCGTGCACAAAGCGAGGTCCATTCAGAAATGGTTTGTCGAGATCGGTGTGTAAGAACTTGACTGGCTTGTACAGAGCCCTAACCTCAACCCCATCGAACACCTTTGGGATGAATTGGAATGCCGACTTCTAGTCACCTGTGTCGCCCAACATCAGTGCTGACTTCACTAATGATCGTGGCTGAATGGAAGCAATGTTCCAACATCTTCCTCCCATCTTCTTCCTAGAAGAGTGGAAGCCATTGTAGCAGCAAAAGGGGGGACCAACTGCATATTAATGCCCATGATTTTGGAATGTTCGACGAGCAGGTGTCCACATACTTTTGGTCATGTAGTGAGTCTCCACTTTTCTCCTCATCTTCGAAAATGTTGAAATCTCTAGCCTACAGAGAAAGCAATTACAAAATCACCAATGAACCCTTTAACAGGAGTTGAGTGATGCTGTCCAAGTCAACTACTGCATTTCATCCCAGGGCTAGCGCATACAGCAGGAAGCTGTAGCAGTCAGCCCAACGTAATTGGCCACCACTTTTACAGTAAGAAAAAAAAGACGTATTTATAGAACGCTGGGTAATTCACCATTTCCTGAGCTGGCCACGGAAAGGAGAGGCAGCTCCACTGTCATTAACTGCAAACCACTGGTCACCGGAAACTGTGAGCACAAAACAAGATGGCGGCTACTCGGTTAGTACTGCTCTTTACAGCCCTGGCTGTATGGAATCTAACCACACGCTGTAGGTCTTCCTGTTTTCTTCTTCTAGTCACATTGTGATTGTTCAGCCAGAAAATAATAAAGTCCTCCTTAGATTATCCCAGAAGTAAATTCAGGTAGTTGCACTTTCAATCATTTGAATTGAGTTTCCATTCCGTCAGTCATTCAGGAGGAATAATGAACCTCCTCATCCAAATAGGTGTTCAAAAAGAATTTGAGGCTTAAATAGAACGCATTATACGTTACTCAGATAGCTGGAGCCAGAGGTTGAATCCCAAATGGCACCCTATTGCCTCTTTAGTGCACTACATCTGAACTGCGCCCTGTGGGCCTTCAACAAAAGTAGTGCGCTATAAGGAGAATTGGGTAACAATATTTGAGACACAGCGACAGTAGTTTGTAAAAAGCATATCCTGGTGAAATACACCCTGAAAACACAGTTCACCGATGCTGAAACTGTGCGTCTTGATATCAGACCTCATAAAAACTAAATCAGGGAAGTGTTAAAGCCAAATTAACCCAGTGTACCTTCAAATAGAAATGCTTACACTAGACTTCATTGAGTTCTTAGTATTCATAGATCCAGAGTATGGCTTGCTTAGGGCATATTTGAGATGGTGTAAGTATTTAGGTCTGCCATCCCTCTACACGCCACAGACCTCAGTGTAAGTGTAATCTATATAGTTTGTCAGTACTATTAATTATGCTGGGCCTGTATTCACCAAGTGGCTCTGAGTAAGAGTACTCAGGTATCCCATCTTATTCATTAAACTAAAAGGCAAAACTGATCCTAGATCAGCATCCCTGCTCCGAGACACTGGACAGTTGTACTCTCTACCACATGCATTAACCTTTTCACGTGAGTGCCAAATATCTCTAACGCCCCCTTTCTGTGATGTCAGAATGCTCTCACTGTTCCAAAATGTGACGCAACAGGAATGTTACCCGCACTGCCCTCGAACCAAGACACACTTCATGCTAATTATCTATAGGCTATATTTCAACTTGTCAATTAGAAATTATTTTCTAGGTTATGTTTTCTAACAGTTTGAATTGAGGTGTGTTCCACCTCCTCATTGATTCACATAAAAGTAGGCCATTTAACTGTTGCCGAGAATTTGTGTTTGAGACTTTACTGTACCTGACAAACTTCTCTCTTCAATGAGAGCCCAAGAACCTCCCCAGTGTTTCCCATGATCAAGTATGCAGACATTTGCACAGTCTAGTGCAAAGCTTTCCCCCCCGGCTGGCGCTCGCATTGCCTTCATTGTTGTTTTCCTTACAAATAATAGGACTGTGTTTGAGTATAACTGTTTCTGTGAGAAAAAAATGCTGACTGTTGCGTCAATCAAAACTGGACGTGCCAAATAATCGTTCTAATCACACCGGTTTAAGCATCTGCTGCAGGGACCACTGCACATGTGTTGGTACATGTCAAAAGGTAAATGTGACAGAAACCAATTGAGATGGGCTTTCTGAGAGGCGGGAGGTTGAAGGGAAGACCGAGGGATGAGGGAAAAGATGTAGGAGGTAATGGGTTTCTCATGAATGTTTCATGGATATTATTTTTCTTCCAGGCACTGTGGTTCTTCTCTGGAGAGGAGAGGTTGTTGAGGGAGAGGTGGTTCACTGAGACAGACAACCAGTTGTCATGACTCTCCTTGGTGAGGATAAAAAAAAAGACACCCATTGGCTAGGCAAATGTTTGAGGATAGCCAGACCCCCCCCCCCCCCCTAAATGAGTTCGTTGTGACATTATACATTTAATTGATTGTCAATTAAACATAGGTCATTTTTCAATAAATAACAGTCATCACATTAATGATAGTCACGTCACGACAGTCTTGCTGAGTCAGTCTGAGTCAGACAGATTCCATCATCCCGCTCCTTTACTGAACAGACTCTGGGCGTTTGGTTGCAATTTTTTTATTACATATTTGTTGGCCATGCATGAATGAATGTGCAATTCATATGAATTGTTAATAAGAGACAAACGGAATATGTGGGAAGCTTGTTATTCTGTAACTGACCCTGGTAACTCCCCGTTACAGGATTAGATTGAGTAGAAACCACAGTCCAGGCCAACTTGAGGCTGCCAATGCATTTCAGTAATGCCTGAGTTTTATAGGTACAATTTACAGCCAGTGTCAGGGCTTTGGGACACACCAACAATCAAAACCTTGTTTCCCAATAGAATCATTCAGTGTTTCATGCCAACTACAATATATTTATTTTAATTCAAACAGACCACAATGCTATTTTGTATTCCAAGAGCTATTGTGAAGATAGCCAAGTAAGTGATAAACAACAACACTATAGACCTACATTGAAAAATAAATACTGTATCCACCACAGTGATGGCAATGCAAAGCAACAAGAATGTACTAGAATGTTGGTGTTATTACATTCCATGTCATGTTGTCCTGTGGTTCTCGTGGTCATGGTTTGATGGTAAGCTGGCGACTACTCAACCAGGTATCACAACAGGTACATCACAGCTGACAAACACCAGGCATTGAAAAGCAGAAGACAAATCCATGAGAGAGAGAGTGTTAGAGATAGAGACCAGATCCATTTGGCAGACGTTTGTGAGTTCTGTAGCATCGCTCCCTCTCTCTGTGACATTAAAATGAGACAAACCTGGAATTACCTCAAGTGCTCAAACCAAACGTCAGGTGCAACATAACAGCGAACTGCCATATGAGGGGTTTTGACGCGGGTTGACAAAGACCGGCTGCCACTGCAGAATGTCCAGGACAACAAGAATGTACCACGCTCAGCTGACCACATCCAACACAACTGAAAACAGAAAACACACAACTTCATACAGCATGAGAAAGTGTGAGATCTCCGGTGAGTCTATAAAACAGAATATCTCTTCCTCTCATCCTTCACAACAATTCCGTCTTAATCTATTCAAAGATGGGAGATTTACTTCGAGCCGTCTTGGAGACTTTACAGCAAACCCGTGGCTCGGTCATGTGGGGTGGAGCAGGCGGTCTGCTCAGGAACACCAATTAACCAATCTTGTCCCAAGACGGAGCGGAGAAACTTAGAGGAAAGGCCACAGGGACAGCATGGGGAATACCACACACAGCCAGGCAACATCATAGGGATCCTATAATAGGATCTCTATGGGTTACATGAATTCATCGGTTCAAAACACAATGTCATTACTTGTTTTTAGAAAAAATAAATCCAATTCGGCTGCCAATTTCTATTCCTTGGTATTAAAATCAGATCTGAGGAAGACTTTGTACTCTGTGTTCCCCCGAGCCCTTACGACACACCTCAGTGATGCTGCCTGGCATCAGTGTAGGAGTGGGGTGGGTACTCTACACTCACAATGCAGCAAAAACACAGCATAGGAGCCAAAACATCCTGATTGTGAGTGAAGGTACGGTCTTATTACAAAGGCCAACTACACCACTGCAGATATCATGCGGACACTACAACAACAAACTTCACAGGCTTAATACAACTTATATGGTTCGCACCCAGAAGATCTCCTTTCAAAGTCATTGCTTTTAACTGCGGCACACTGCTCACACCACCTGGGCGGCCATTCCTTTCCTGCGCCGTTGGGGCTATAAAGAACATTACAAATAGCTGAATTAGGTCCTGTCACATTCCCCAGATAGGGCAGTGCATCTCTATTGACCCTGCTGAGCCTCTGGGTCCCGTGGGGTCTGACTGTTGGTCCCCGGCAGGATAAAGTGCTGCTGTGCTCTTCAAGGAGAGCGTCAGGCTGTGTGTGTGGCCAGGACACTGATACTAACACCTGCACACACATTTTCTCTCTACTCTCATACGAATCTTTCGCTTTACATTTGGTTTTAACTCACTCGCACAAAGCGTCAGGACGACTGACATGCCGCCGCCCACCACCGGAGGTTGACTTGTTATGGTGTCGGGAGTAACTAACTATGTTAAGGCACCTGGAGATGGAGAGGAAACCGAGCCAGAGCAGGAAACTGCTGTGACTCACCCAACCAGCCCCAGCACACTGTCCATCAACCCGAAAAATCATCAGTCGCGCTTGTTTGGGACTATCGGTCTCAATGACATTGAGGCATGCAGGTGCAGCGTCAAGAGGAGCTGATCTCACCTGAGAGCGCACTCGAATAAGTGTCTATTAACCAAAATAAAGCCTTGATGATGGATGATTGAAAGATTGACTGATTCGCCATGCTTGATGCTATGCCCGGTCTGTTACTGATTGACTGTTCACTGGATAAGAGATTCATATCCATTAGGGGCTTTTCAGAGAGATAATCCCTGTCATATTTCCCCCAATACTCAAACTGCACAGTATTGATCAGAATAGCGTATCCTGCTGCAGTGCATGCGGCTGCAAAATCACACCTTTTGAAGAACACAGAGGGAGAGACAGAGACCGTCAGGGGGAGAGACTGACCCATCTATCTATGGAAAATAATGATTAGGGAAAATATTTCCTTTAAAAGGAGGGTTTATCAACCAAAGAACAATGTCCTTGTTACAAGAGGGACCTGAAAGTGGATACACCTTAAGGCTAAATTGACAACTTGCCTCATTTATAATGATATTCCAACAGGTCAACGAGTGTCCCATATGTCTGCTCTTAAATGGGGCTACTGCATTCTTCATGAGATCATTTCTGAGCCGTTATTATATCTATAATAAATACAATTGTGAAATCAAACAGGCAGGGATGGTCATTTCGGGAGCGTACAATGACATTGTTTTATAAGGTAAATGTGCCAAATGATTCCTGGCATACATAAAGTCAATGGCATCAAACCTAGATGGTAACAGAAGAACGGTTGGGGGAAATCGCCATTATAGAGCATCCAGAGAAAGACTCGGAATAGACAGACCGATCCAATTTCTCAATGATGTACAGTTCATGTACCAGCCAATGCATTCTGCTCCTCCAATATCTGTGGCCGCGTCGCCACTGGTGCTAGGAGCTTCAGCTAGTTAAAACCCAGCATATAAAAACCCAATTAGCTATGTATCATAGCTGGGAAAGGGATATGACTGTGTTCAGACAAAAAAAGAAAGTGTGCTCACAGGGGTTCGTTAACATCCACTAACAGTCTACCCTTTTACTTCCTGCCACAATACAAAAATCGCACTGAAATTGCCTATGAAATTTTAAGTAGGCTACTTAACATTGCCTAAAAACATAAAGTCACTCAGCCTGAATGTGGGGACAAAATGGGAAACTGTAGAATTTGAGACAGTGACAACCATGGGAAATCTAACGCCAAAACACTCGCTTTTGAAGCATTAGCCATTTGTGGTATCAGGTCAAGTAGGGTCGAGGCAAACATAACATGTCTTTATTCTGGTGCTTCCTTCGGGGGCACCACGGATAAGGCAGTCAAAAAAAATACTGCTTAGAATCTCTGCTAAACTCCTCCCCCCGCCTCTCCAAACAAGGCACGTCTTGAGGATTCTTTTGTCTTTTGTCCCGCTATCTCTCTCAGAATGACCTTCTTGATCCAAATCAGTCAGGTTTCAAGACTAGTCATTCAACTGAGACTGCTCTTCTCTGTATCACGGAGGCGCTCCGCACCTCTAAAGCTAACTCTCTCTCCTCTGCACTCATCCTTCTAGACCTATCGGCTGCCTTCGATACTGTGAACCATCAGATCCTCCTCTCCACTCTCTCCGAGTTGGGCATCTCTGGCGCGGCCCACGCTTGGATTGCGTCCTACCTGACAGGTCGCTCCTACCAGGTGGCGTGGCGAGAATCTGTCTCCTCACCACGCGCTCTCACCACTGGTGTCCCCCAGGGCTCTGTTCTAGGCCCTCTCCTATTCTCGCTATACACCAAGTCACTTGGCTCTGTCATAACCTCACATGGTCTCTCCTATCATTGCTATGCAGACGACACACAATTAATCTTCTCCTTTCCCCCTTCTGATGACCAGGTGGCGAATCGCATCTCTGCATGTCTGGCAGACATATCAGTGTGGATGACTGATCACCACCTCAAGCTGAAATTCGGCAAGACGGAGCTGCTCTTCCTCCCGGGGAAGGACTGCCCGTTCCATGATCTCGCCATCACGGTTGACAACTCCATTGTGTCCTCCTCCCAGAGCGCTAAGAACCTTGGCGTGATCCTGGACAACACCCTGTCGTTCTCAACTAACATCAAGGCGGTGGCCCGTTCCTGTAGGTTCATGCTCTACAACATCCGCAGATTACGACCCTGCCTCACACAGGAAGCGGCGCAGGTCCTAATCCAGGCACTTGTCATCTCCCGTCTGGATTACTGCAACTCGCTGTTGGCTGGGCTCCCTGCCTGTGCCATTAAACCCCTACAACTCATCCAGAACGCCGCAGCCCGTCTAGTGTTCAACCTTCCCAAGTTCTCTCACGTCACCCCGCTCCTCCGCTCTCTCCACTGGCTTCCAGTTGAAGCTCGCATCCGCTACAAGACCATGGTGCTTGCCTACGGAGCTGTGAGGGGAACGGCACCTCAGTACCTCCAGGCTCTGATCAGGCCCTACACCCAAATAAGGGCACTGCGTTCATCCACCTCTGGCCTGCTCGTCTCCCTACCACTGAGGAAGTACAGTTCCCGCTCAGCCCAGTCAAAACTGTTCGCTGCCCTGGCTCCCCAATGGTGGAACAAACTCCCTCACGACGCCAGGACAGCGGAGTCAATCACCACCTTCCGGAGACACCTGAAACCCCACCTCTTTAAGGAATACTTAGGATAGGATAAAGTAATCCTTCTCACCCCCCCCCCCCTTAAAATATTTAGATGCACTATTGTAAAGTGGCTGTTCCACTGGATGTCATAAGGTGAATGCACCAATTTGTAAGTCGCTCTGGATAAGAGCGTCTGCTAAATGACTTAAATGTAAATGTAAATGTCAAGTGCAGCACCTGCGCTATGCTGCAGTCTAATATTTGACGTATACATACCACGGTTAGTCAGAAGTTACATGATAAAACAATAAGACTGTGGCCAACATTTCATACACATACTGTGCAAAGTGGGTGCGTTTCCACGACACACCTTTGCATACAGACAGCTAATACATTCACAACTATCATCTGACATTTCCATTTACTATCATCTGATCTCATGCTATTAGAAGTATGGAACAGACTTACCTACCATACTCATTTTACATACAGAGTTCCTTTCATCTTGGCATCATATGATTTGATCCCTATGTGGTTCTGTCTGATGAAATAGACCTTCTCTTCCACTCCCAGAGCGTCTGGGGCCTCAGATCTAGCTAGGTCGCCTCCTCAGGCAGACGACTCAAACAGCAACACTGAACGCAGAGGTACTTTAAACAGCCCAGTGCACTGCAATCACTATATATATAAAAAAAATAAAAAGAGTATGACAATAACAGTAAACTTGTTCGGCAACACTAACTAGAGGACAGCCATTTGGGGAACACAGGTAAACGTGATTATAAAGTACAACAGACTTAATATATCTTCAGTACATACAGCCAAATAAATGCTTGGGAAGAACCTTCAAATAATTGTGTGTTTCCTGTGTGTTTAGTCATCAGGCACAATAACCCTAGTATGCCTTCGCAAACAAAACCAAAAAAACACCAAGGTCACTCTGTATCGTCTGTATGGTCCAATTCAAGCCCATGCGGAACAAATGATTAAATGTGTTACACTATGGACTGGGTAGAGAAGGCTATACTGTCGCAATACACATTGGCACAACAATGTCAACTCTGTGTGTGAAAGAGACACCGTGGTTGGCTCCAGTGTATACAGACAGAGGTCTATTTCATCCACTCCAGTCCCGCCGACTCCCATCAGTTTCAGAGCAGTCAGTGCCAGCAAATGTTGTGCCACAGCACAGTACACCACCCACCTCAGGTTGGGGTCCTGCTCATTACTTTACAGGAAGAAAACAGGTTAAAGAAGAAGTAGGTTGAAGAAACAGTATTGATCCCACACTGAATCTCCCTGGTAGATGAAGGGAGGAAGTAGCCCTTCCCAACTTTGTGGTGTATTTATTCTGAGACGGTGAGCGAGACAGAGAGTCCAGAGGGGTCTATGTGAGCCATTGTGGTTTAGTAGTGGGAACAGAATAGGGCTCTGGAGACGGGGGGAGGACAACGGCAAGAGGGGAACAGAGGGACAAGTCAACCTTGCAGCAGAGATCTGCTAGCTTCGCTCTTCTCACAATCAGAATCACAATCTCCCATGCAGAGAGTGAGCCATTCAATTGCTGACTGACCCAGCCCTTTCATTTAGACTGGGGGGAGCAGAGCAGTTCCATTCCATCACCTCCCAACCTCATCTAGCTCTGTCTGGGCTGTCTGCTGCTCCTTCATAATCAGCTGGGATGCTGGCTGGCTGGCAACCTGGCTTCTACACACTACTCTTTTGCTGTAGCTACATAGTTTGAGAGCCTTATACAGGCAGCTTGCTGCAGCTATGGGTGGAAGGTCAATTAGATGGTGCCCTTAGAAGGGGAGTGGGCAGATAGGAGGATAGGCGGCTAGACTTCAGGAGTAGAAATGACTTCTGGTATATCACAGACAGAAAGACATAGGGCCAGGGTTTGGGGTGGGTGGAAGGGTGCAGCAGTCTAACTGCCTCACGGGTGCTTTGTTGAATGAGATTACAAGGATCAATGGACCTACGAGTCAGAGACCCCCGTCCCCTCAATGGGCGGTCTCTGTGGCCCTCATGGCCCCGTAGTGACTCGGTCCAGTGAAGATCTAACCAGGTCAGCCTTGACTGGAAACCCTGAATCTTTCTGATCCGAGTGGTGTGCAGACCCTGAAATCTGACCTGATCAACAATGTAAAATGGGTGAATCGATGAAGTGAGACCATACTTTACAGTATTTGTGGGGGGGGAAAAATGATCTGTGCTTTCTTAGATTAAAATGAATTGTAATATGGTAACGTGCCCTTTGATTTGCCTGACTATTGGCTCCCCACACACAACTTGCTTTGAATAACATCTCCGTAGAGAGCATTTGTAAACAGAACAGGTCTGACCTGTTGAAATCCAATGTGAAATCAGCTCAAGTGGAACTCCCTCCTTTTATTACCAATTAAAGCTGGGGTTGCCTGGTTACAGGTGGCAGCAGAGAACAAAGGTAGAGAAACTGAGGATATTTGATATTACACACCACTACCACTCATCTCTGGAGAGTTGCTCCCGCCGACGCTTATTATTACCATCACCACTGACGATTTAATGCTGCCAATTGCTGTCCGGCAAGCATACCCAACAAATTGTCTGTTTCCCTTCCCACCTGGTGTTTATAGCGGCTGTCCCAAACGCCATCCTAATCCCTACATAGGGCTATGGTTAAAAGTAGTGTACTATATGTAGGGAATTAAGTGCCATTTGGGACACAGGCAATCCCAGGCCTCCTTGGCAGTCATAAATCAATAGTACCCCACTGTACACCTCAGACAGAACTGAGGCTCTCTTTCTCTCCACAATGACTCCTAAAGCAGCTAGCCAAGTCCGCGACTGGGAGAGCTTATTGACGCACGCCGACACCGCAGAGAGAGTTATTTTAAAGTCACACACACACACAAAGGGGGTTTCAGATGTCCTGATGTAATGGATGAATGTACAGGTAACTGCCAAAATAAAAAAAGGAAACGCTTAAGTAAATTAGTGATTCAATATACTTTGTAAGCAGGTGCTTCCACACAGGTGTGGTTCCTGAGTTAAGCAATTAACATTCCATCACACTTAGGCTTATTTTGTCTACGTCCCCATAGGATGACGATGACAATGACCCCGTCCATTGAATTGAACACTTATGGGAGATTCTGAAGCTGCGCCAAGAGACAATGGTTTCCACCACCAACAAAACACCAAATGCTGAAATTTCTCGTGGGAAAAATGGTGTCGCAGATACAGAGAGAACACACACAGAGAGAAGAAAATCTAACTTGTAATGCATATGGTGCATCTGTGAGGATAAGCCTGCAGTCAGAGGTTGCTAGGGGGTTGTGTAGCTCGTGTGTAATCATCTCCCCCTCTCTCTGCCTTCTGCTGGATTCTCAGACTTCATGCCAATTCAATGTCCTTGAAAGTGTGACTCCGGTAGGGATGAGAGGGAGGGAGGGGGAGAAGCGTATGCACTTGTTCGTGCGTTGTCGGGGGGGGGGGGGGTGAGGAATTTGTTACTGCAAAGGAACAGTACTTCATTTGCATAAGTTTTTAAAAAACAACATTTTTAAGTCTTGATAATACATGAATCTTCAGTTGAATTCACTTACTCTATATAATATCTCCATTTGGAGAGATGTAATATCTCCATTTGTTAAGAATAGAGGAGACATGGACTGTGATTCAAGCAGGGGGAAACAAGAGAGGTATGGTTTGCTGTGACTGGAGGCTGTGGACTGTCATTAAGTATTCCCTTAGTGAAAATAAAATAGCACCTTTCATGGTGGTATGGAAGCAGTGGGTCAACCTGATCTTGAGTCTATTAAAAGAAGGCCCATCATACATGCTTGAAGCCTCCCGCCTAATCTTATCTCCAAAGCAGCACAGTCACACAAATTAACATTCCTATACACTTTCCAACCATCTGAGAATAGGATTCGGGCTCTCTCACGGGAAACATACAGACACACACGTACATGCACAAGCATGCGCACACGCATTAGAGCACTCATATACGAGTGCGCACACACACAGGAAATCAATTCTAAGCTTCAGTTACAACACAAAGAGCTTTGGTTCTCAACAAGAGAAATATACAAATCATGAATCAAACTTCTGTGAATGGTTACGCTTAGTTGACACTTAAGCATTTCTACTGGCCTGAGTTCAGTTATTACCTCTTTTTATTGGGGGTGAAAAAGACAAAATAACAGACCCTTGTCCGAGTGGTAAAAATTTAAATAGCTCATGTGGTAAAAATTTAAATAGCTCATGTCCTGGCAGCTGAGAGAGAGAAGAAATGGCTGTAAAATGACATGTGTCATTTTTTGCGTCAATGACACACCTTGAGAAACTCCACTAGAGTGAAATATTCCAAATCAGAAAGGGAATAACAGTGCACCCACAGCCAACAACAGACATATTATTCACTCAGTACACTAGAAGACTAATTAGTAGTCATTCAAAACTGCTTGTGTGAAAATATTCTAAAATCAGTTTGATTGTAAATAATCATATTTTTCCCCATCCACATACAATTTATTAGCATACCAATAGCAACATAGGATTTCACTCCTACAAGTTCTATCGGGACACAATTTGAGAAGGTGACTAGAATGTTCTCCATAAGCAGCACTGGAAACAAAGAGTATAATTTACTTCATACACTAGATATACATCCCCCATTTCTCTCCTTTCATACTCAGGAAGTTGCCGTTGCAATCTGTGATTGCCACACCCATTTTCGTGCACTTTTAAATTCATGATGTATATCAATTGATTCTTGAATACAACAACTTCTACATTCCTTATGAGCTTAGTTTCAATTGCCTTACCCAATCAGAACCCAAAATGTAAACTTGTTTTACTCCTTTGTAAACAGAACATTGGCCCAACGCTCTAACCACTAGGCTACCTGCCGCCCCAAGATGACCGATAGCAATGTAATGTAAAGATCAGTCAGAATTAGTAACAGTATTAAAATATAAATAAATATAACTGGTTCAAATTCTATCCAATCACACGTGTCCCACAGGACCTTAAATAAGTCAGGGGAACAGATGAGACTTTGTAGATAGGCCGTAGAAAGACGTCTATACAAACAGGCCAGTGGAAATCTCTAATATATGAGTCTTCGAAGTAAGAGTAAAGATAACCATATACTTTGATTCCTCTCCTCATTGCAGGAACTTGAACCTGAAGAGTCAAACGGAACTGTATGTTGTGCAAATACAACCTCCCCATCATAATGTTGGCTGACTGGACACAAATAAACACAAAAATAGAGAAAATATGTAGTAGGTCTAATACTACTTCCTATATCATTTCCCCAAAACTTCTGCAGTATGACTTTAGAAGAGCATTAGATTATATAGTGGCTGGGGCATGACGCTCTGTGCTGTGCGTGTTGTCCCATCAGTGGAGGCATGATGCATGAAGGACAGCCATGCAGCCAGACAGCATAGGAGATCCCCCTGGATTAGTCACACTCGAAGGCCCCACGCTGCTCACAGACTCCCCTCACAGCACCGCCACCACTCTCGCTATGCATCCCAATCCCCACCAGCACATCATTACCATACAGAACACATAATGGAGCTATAGACTGCCAGCAGACAAAAATACAGCCCAAAGTCACCACCGCCAGGGCAGTGCAATACAGCACTAGAAATAATAGAACACACATACAGGCCTCAACCAATAACAGCCACTCTCCACCAACACAACCGCAGAGTTAATACAATAACGTGTCGATACAGAACACTAACAGCACATAAACAGTACAGCCACATTAACCATTATAATGACAATTCTAACCATAAAAATACATTACTGTATATATAGTCTTTAAATAGACAGTACCACACACAAAGAAAAATTAAAACAATGTACAGCTAGCTTCAAGTTACACTGAACAAAAATATGAAGACAACACGTGAAGTGTTGGTCCCGTGAGCTGGAAATACAAGATGCCAGAAATGTTCCTTAAGCACAAAAAACCCTCACATTTTGTGCACAAATGTGCTTACATCCCGTTCAGTGAGCATGTCTCCTTTACCAAGATAATCCCTCCACCTGTCAGGTGTGGCATATGAAGATGCTGATTAAACAGCATGATCATTACACTGGTGCACCTTGTGCTGGGGACGATAAAAGGCCAATCTAACATGTGAAATGTTGTCACACAACCACTGATGTCTCAAGTTTTGCGGGAGCGTGCACATGGCATGCCGAGTGCAGGAATGCCCACCAGAGCTGTTGCCAGATCATTTCAATTGACTGATTTCCTCATATGAACTGTAACTCGGTCAAATCAATTAAATTGTTGCATGTTGCATTTATATTTTTGTTCAGTATTAGTATTTCACTGTCATTGACAAATCATGTGACAATTAGCATTTTCTTTCATTTGAGCAATGATCACTATATGGCCACAAATCACCTAACTACAAGTGTTGTGTCCAATCCCAGGGAAATGGTGGTAGACACTGAACTCCACAAACTCTCCATATCCCCTTTTCATTGCAGTGCTCTGCCCGTGAGAGTGAAGTCATTTGAAGTGGCAAGTTGAGAGCACAGAAAATACACAGAGCCCTTGGCTTTGGTGTAGCAGTGACTTAAATGACTTTACAGTTTACGAGGTGGAAAAGGAGGGAGCTGAGGAACTTACCACAGCGTTACTGCTACTATAGGCCTAATGTGCTTTCCAAACCCTTTATCTATAATGAATTTAACAGGAAACGAGAGACCGGATAGAGAGCATTAGATGCGTGGCAGGGAAGTCAACTCACATTTAATCAGTTGGCCGGGTGCAATAATACCTGCTGTAGTCTGGTTCTGTGTGTAGCTAGTCTACTGTGTGTCTTCACTAAGGAACAGATCGCTCTTATCCCTTTTCTTTCTCTAAGAGCGTCTCTCCTTGTAGGTTGTTGTGGGAAATCATATGTTACAGGTGTCTGGCTCAACTAAGTGGAACGGAAAGCGTCAGGATTCACACACGTTGGTAACTACGTTGACAGGACCTAATCTTCAACAGGAATAACAGCACAGCTATTTCCATACTTTCTTTATATATATATATTTTTGTTACAGTAGTTGTTACACTTTTCCTGTCGCTGCTACTCCACTACAGACTCAGGAGAGGCGAAGGTGGAGAGCCGTGAGTCCTCCGAAACACGGCCCTGTCAAACCGCACTGCTTCTTGACATACTGCCCGCTTAACACGGGAGCCAGCCGCACACCATCCAGCTGGCCCGTCACAAGGAGTCGCTAGAGCACAATGGGACTAGGAAGTCCTGGCCGGCCAAACCCCTCTCCCTAACCTGGACGATGCTTGGCCAATTGTGCGCAGCCTCATGGGTCTCCCGGTTACGGCCGGCTCTGATACAGCCTGGGATCGAACCCGGAGCTGTAGTGACACCTCAAGCACTGCATTAGACTGCTGCGCCACTCGGGAGGCATATTTCCATTCTTCTGATATCTGTCTGTCTCCAAACAAGTGGAGGCGTAAAATTAAGCTAATTGCACTCGCTGTCCATGATGAAATACTTATATATATTAATAGTTTAGAAATAGTTGAATATTAATGCTTACTCATTATAAAGTGTTAGCGATATTTCCATTCCTTTGATAGCTGACTGACTGGCTTCCAACAGAGTGCCAAGAGGAGTTGTAAAAGAAGCTCGTCTCCCCCGCTGTCCATTAACTTATTAAAGTCTTATTCCGAGGTCCATTAAGATGGCCTCCATGTCCCAAATGACAAACAGCAACCTCTAGGTATTTCTGACAGCATATAAATCAAACTGAGTTATAAACAATACTTGAAGACCAGGAACTGCATGACCAAAAAATTATTTGAGACTCCAAGCCCAAAATGTCACGAGGGGTAAAAATAATTCTCTCATGAAATTGTCGCTATTAATCACCGCCAAATTTTTTAATGGAAAACAGCCCGCAACTGACGGCACCCAAATACATTTAGGGGCCCTCATATAGTCACTTTTAAAAGAGTGATTAAACTTTTAATAAATCCCCCTCCATCTTAATTATTTTTTAAACAGTCAGTTGCGATTCACTGGGTTGTGGGCCAGAGAGGTCTCTTCCTCTTTTAATGAAATCAAAACCGAACAGAAAGTGTGTAAAGGTGGCAGAGAGGACCTGTGGCTATAGGCCTGTGAGAGCTGAGCTTCCCATCCATGCCTGGCTGGTAATGCCTCATTAGAAACTCTCCTCTGCACATTTTAATAGCAGCACCACTAACACAATTAGCAAACATTCATGTCAACATTTTTAATTTGCTCGACTAAAACTGACATCTAGTTTCAACCATTCACCTCTTAACAAAGTTTGATTGTTATTTTCAAAGTTGTTTGTGAGCACAAAACTGTAGTTGAGATATGCTAACCTCACATTTATTCATCAAGGTTAGGCTTGGAAGTTAAAGCTCTAATGTACTGCACCTTGAAATCCTACCCTTATCGAAACCCAGTACTGTTAACACTCCTAACCTCAAAAAATGCACTCTTAAAGTTAAACCCCTCTTAAATCGTTAGCACAGGACTTTCAAATCCTAACCTTGTTTTCAGGTTGAGATGTTAAAAGTATCATATGGGAGCTGTGGCAGTGTAATATATTTTACACAGCAAAGCATAGCACTACTTCAAAAGATCACACCGCATGTGGATATTCAGCAAGGTAAAGACAATCTGCCTGTGTAAGATTCCATTATGTAACATCAGCTTGGAGCCACATACACGACATACAAAAGTATTTGGACACCCTTTCAAATTAGGAGAAAGAGGAGGGAGGGAAGCGCTACTAAGGTACACAATAGTACATTTTGGTAGATGGAAGGTGCTCTTTGGTAAAAGGGGTAAATTGGTCATAAAAAGAAAGGAGGACCAAGGCACTCTTCATATAATTCATTTAAATGCCTTGATTTGTATGGCATGTTCAATAGAAACAAAGTTGTTTTGTTTTAAACGACGCATTTCGGCTACATGGCCGTCATCAAGGAGTACCAAAAAAAAAGGAATACAATGTCCTCTTTTGAACAGCTTTTCCAATTAGCCCTAACTGAAAGAAGGAGTGGTCACAAAATTGATTGGACACACCTAGTACGCAATAATATACACATTAAAAGGTTTAATGCTGTAGCTATGTTATCGTAAAGATACAACTCCAAGCTAGAAGTATCAGAACACTTAGAAAGGTAGTTCTAATCTTAAATATGACTGGGAGAAGTGTCAAGAATAAGAAAGCAATATATTCCCTAGTACACGAGAACACACGAGAACACAGCAAACATGGACAGTCTAAACATAGCTGAGGGCAATTGAGCTAAATGTCCACTAGATGACCGCAAATGGACTCATCACGACCCTACAGGAAGGGTGAGAAATCAATATCATCATTTAAACCAGGGTATTTAGTGGCCTGTAGTTTGTAAATCCATATCATCATTTAAACCAGGGTATTTAGTGGCCTGTAGTTTGTAAATCCATATCATCATTTAAACCAGGGTATTTAGTGGCCTGTAGTTTGTAAATCCATATCTTCATTTAAACCAGGGTATTTAGTGGCCTGTAGTTTGTAAATCCAAAAACTTTCCCTTTGGTTTAACTGTTGAAGACGGTCCCCTTTTCTAATAGAGGCCGGAACGTGATCAATACCCATAGCTTGTAGGGAGGCAGGGTTGCCATGGTGTAAGGACTTGTAGTGCCTTGCCATGGGGTAGTCTTCATTGCCTACCCATATGGCGTACTTGTGTTCCGCTAAGCGGTCTTGAAGGTGTCTCTTTGTCCGTCTAATATAGAACACCTTGCACTGTGGACATTCCAATCTGTAGATGACATGAGTGGTTTTACAGTTAATGAAATGCTTGACGTAATACTCCATTTTGGAAGCTGTGTCAACAAAATACTTCTTCGGCGCAATATTACTGCAATGGTTGCAATGGTTACATTTAAAAGGGCCCTTGGGTTTGTGGTCAAGCCAACTTTTTTGAGAGTCACCCGGAAGAGAACTGTGGACTAATTTGTCATTTAGGGTAGGACATCTCTTAAAGCTTATGACTGGTGGCTCAGGAAAGACTTGGCGTGAATGAGTATCTTCAGATTTCATTATTAACAAATTCGGGGAATAGTACAGTAAAACAAAATGAACAGTGTAATGTTTAGATGCAGTCGTGACAGGTGAACTGTTGTGCCCTCAACTTTGGTCCCATAATCTGATTGCCACCATGGTTCTGCATATGCTTTTCATATTTCTTCTGTAAGAAATATCTGAATTTAGCCCGATCCATACAGGCCAATTCCCACGCGTTTAAAGGGTTAACAAGGTCTCCCACAATGACTAACAGCTGGTTCAGTAAATAAAAGTCAGTGCGAACAAGTGTATAAAAAGGTCACCCAGTGCTCCAGGTTGAGTTGAAGTTCAGACAGTGCAGTGTTTCTCTAGGAGCCGATGCCTTGACCCTGCCTCAAAGCCAATCTCCACAGATGGCTATGCACACCTCCCAGCAGCGTGGGGAAAAAATCCATTGTGAGGAGTCATTGGCAGTGCAGGCATGAAAATGTGCGGCTTAGATGGCAGAAAAATAATATTTGTGTTTGGAGTGAACTCAGATGGGCAGAGGTCACATTGCACTGTACAGTAGCAATAAGACGAAGGGATGAATTACAAAAACTCCACCAACAGACGTGGTATTTTTACAGCAGTCTCTCCATTTCTCAGCGTCTACAGCAACAGCCTTCTCTCCATTTCTCAGTCTACCATAGCAGCCTGAGGGGAGTGCAGAAGCAGAGGGTAAAATAGCTACAGACTGCAGGTGGGGTTTACAGTGTGTGTGTGTTGGTCTCAAATGGCAACCTATTCCCTATGTAGTGCACTACTTTTGCCAGGACACTCAAAAGTACTGTACTACATAAGGAAGAGGGTTCCATTTGGGACACAGCCTGTATCTTCCATCAGGGCCCAATGCTCTCAAAAACAAGACGTCACAGTCAAGGGAACTAAATCTCTGGAAGAGCAAAGCGGTCTTTAAATCTCTCCTCTCCTGCACAATGCGAGCCCCGATGCCGATATCCCCATCCAGAGCTGGGTCAGAACTCCTGGGAGAGATGCACAGATTCTATTCTAGTGATGTACCACCTCCTTCACAAGGTGTGTGAACGATCCAGCCACCAGTCAGCTATTCCCTCCCGAGCTTGACAAATATATAGGTCAGAATAGACAAATTCAACTTTGTCCACTGTGGTTACCTTTCACACACTTTTGTCATTCAGTCCATGCCAGCTAGCCCCAGCAGACCAGTCTCGGCAGCCAGAAACAAGATTAACTTTAATTACTTGAGAACAACATCTAAACTCAATGTACCGGTAAATTAACAGCTAAAGAGAAAGAGCGAGAAATAGGATAACCATTGGGACTTTTCCTGGCATCAAAGTAAAGTACCCTGCACTAAACAGGTTCAGGTTTAGTTGCGAGCTCCAAGACTGCTAAATATTTGTCGGTTGGCAACAGAACAGTACCACTGATTCAGACCAGGGACATCACCACAGAGGAATAGAAGAAAACCCACAACAACAAGTCAAACCTTCACAGACAATAATGAAGGATACATTTGTTATTTATCGCAAAACTTTTAACTAGAACCCCCACAATTCGCTGAAGACAAAGGATGTGACAAGAGTTCTGATTGCTACTTGGCCAGTGAGGACTTCTACTAGCCTCAGTCTACACGAGATGGCTTTAGTGTTTACTCATGAGCACAGGTTCATTGGTGCCTGATAAAGGGAATAGGCTTGTTCCACATTACATTGAATAGGCATTCTTATACCAGGGCCGAAACTGATCTTAGACATCTATTGATTTCCAGAGTATGATCTTAGACAGACCCATGCATCTTGGCCCGCCGGTGCGTCACTTCAGCTCATCTAATTCTCCGGGGGAGGGGAATATTTATTCTCGTTGCGTTTTGAGTGGCCTATACTTTACGTTATTTCACGTTTAGAAAAATCAGCATACAAAGCAACACTTTTTATAGCAATTCACTTCACTATATTAACAGATCAGTAAAGTACAGTATAAGAGTACTAGCCTGTTTGTCCATCTGATATAATTGGAAAGGAAATATGAGCGCACACTAAACCCAAAGACATAGGCTACGTTCTCAAATAGCACCCAATTCCCTAAATAGTGCACTACTTTTGACCAGGACCCAAAAGGCTCTGGTCAAAAGTAGTGCACTGTTTAGTGTGCTATTTGGGACGCCACCATAGAACAGCTGTGCAGACCAGACACTACAGCCTGTGACATACAGAATCTATTTGTTACATTATTGCAATTAAGAAACGTGGATAAACGCACCTTTGGCTGATGAAGACCCATAAAAATGTCAGCGCAGGTAGACATTTATCAGGCGAGGGCCACTGCACCGGTGCTGCTACACCTACAAAACAAGATACGTTTCTTTAAGGACAGTTGCTTCATCAGATAATAGGTTTAGTGTCTCGGCACAAATCATGTACTCTACTTTCTTGAAATATGATTGAAGTAGGTAGGTCACTATACAACATAAGCGGAGACAAATTATTATACAACATGTTTGATCTGTTGTCTGGCTGCGAAACCCAGTAAAATACCTCTTCCATGTCTTCTCACATTTCAAAATGATCATTCATTTCAACCAGCCAGTTCACCATTGAAGCAGTCTCAGTCACAGGGAGCTTATGTTCATGTAAAGCCACAGCATTATTGAAAACTTGTTTCTGATTGGTTAGAAGGGCATTCTAGAATGGACATTAAAACCAGATATCGGGACAGTTGGAAAAGATATCGGGGACACCTTGCAATCATGTCACAATAAGTGCCTACACATTTAGACCATACTTGCTACAAAGTTAAAAGAACGCTAAAACCATACAAACCAAAATTGGATACGTTATAAAAACACAGGTCGAATGAGTGGGGGGAAAAAAACTTAGCTAGCATTGATTTGTTTTTACGGTGACAGTTTGATGGAACATCTGATGACCTAACGTGATGAATATGAATATCTGGTCCCAGTCATGACGCACATGGCACTATGCTGTCAAATCCTCCCAAGTTTCTACTTTGACCAGCTGTTTAACTGATATTTTTGATTTGGTTATCATCATATTGGCAGGTTTTCCAGCAATAAACTATTTAGCTAGCTTCTAGTCTAGTGTTTGATATGCAATGTGATCTTCTCGTAATAAACAGTGTTGAGTCTCCTGATGAGAATGAACACTGAGCCATGCCAGGCAAAAATCGGGGGAAATTGTGTGGTATCCAAATAAATGTCAATAGAAAACAGCCACTAGTATTTCTTAGATTTGTCAACTGTGCTATAAGCGGGATAAACAGCTTAAACGCAACAGAACAAACGTTGCTGTTATTCTGGCTGCAGAGGTCGTGACTGTGTAAGCCGTAGCTAGCTAGCAAGCAAGGGATGAGAAAGTCGCTAGCGAGCCAGGCAACGAAACAAATTACAAACGACTGGGACGCGTCTCCAGCAACCGAAAGATTAAAGTATGAATTTGCTTATATGAATTTAAATATCAAATATATTTTATTTCTACTGGTAAATGTGTGCTTATATTTTTTGTTTTATTTGGCAACTGTGGTATAAGCGGAATAAATGCAAAGGAATAATGTTGCTGTTATTCTGGCTGCAGAGGTTGTGACTGTGTAGCTCGTTGGATAGTTTGCTGCAAGCAAAGGATAAGAACGTTGCCACTGAGCTTGGCAATGCTAATTAAAGAACGAACGACTGGGTCGCGTCCATAAATATCGAACGAATTGAACAAATGACAGGTTCGCGTTTCTTGCAACCTAAAGATGAGAAAGTGTATATTTGTTAATACAAATAAAACAAAAATATATTTTAACCGGTAAATGTGTGCTTTCATATTGTTTTCTTTGGCAACTGGGGTATTCGCGGGATAAACGCCTCCGTTCTGTTCATTACCTTGGAAAGATTAGCCTTAGAAGCTTAGACATAAGGACATATACATGAAAACAGCAAACAGTACGTGTACTGTATGAGCTGGTTTCATCCTAATTTGAATAAAAACTTGATGTTCACTGTTCGGGAACTTCAAAAAGGAAAGTGTAATTCTATAGAGTGAAATGTCAACACAGCCGTAGCCACTAGATTGGTGACCTTTACCCTCTTAGCCAAGGTTCCACACACAGACCGACTCCCACCACATTCCACACACACAGGGAATGGACCCTGGTTACACACAGTGGTGGTGTGTTGAGTCACTGACTGACTGAGCAGGACTAAAGAGCACTAGGAGGGCCGCGAGCGAGGCTAGCAGCGCATGGAGACTGGACTGTATGTGACAGGGTAGCAGGGTTCCGTGTTGGGTCTGCTGCCCTAGCTGTTCAGAGGAAGACGAGAGAGATACTGGCTGTGAGGACAGCACCTCCAGCTGAGCACCTGCCATCTCTCCTCTTTTCCCCATTCTCCGCCTTTCCCTCACGAGGTCTCACGAGGTCACAAGCACACCCGTAGAGCAAACAGGGACAGGACACACACCAGAGACAACACCAGTCCCTCGCTCCACCAGCACATCTGCCAGGGCTTAATCCCACTGTCATCTGCTGCAGGAATTTTGATCTTTAAAAAAGATTATGCTCCCAATAGACGAAAGAGGGGAAAAAAAGAATCCTATTTTTATCCCATTGCACCAAACCATTTAATTCCTGGTTTGGTTGCTCCCCTGATGTCAGATTAAATCGTAATGAATGCAGGGTTAGCTGCAGTAAAAAGTGTATATGCAGAAAATCACTTGCAGTGAAAAAGCAAAGAAGCCTGCCTTGTCTAAAACAAAATACATTTTTCAATTCCTGGGAGCCCCTGTACAGGCAAACTGACAGCAGCGGCCTCATTCACTGAGGCGCGCGCGCATACACACACACACACACACACACACACACACACACACACACACACACACACACACACACACACACACACACACACACACACACACACACACACACACACACACACACACACACACACACACATCTTTTATGCAACAGCACCTAAGCCAACGTTAAGGAGGGGGTGACTCAATGCTAAAAATTAACACAGATATTGTTAACAAGCAGAGTAAAAGTTTCCTTTTAAAATGGTCCTGAGGGATACGTTAGAGAAGACTGGCACCGTAGAAAATGGCTCCAAATCACCTCAGACTGACCCATTATCCAGGCACAATGGCGTCTTAGTTTTAGTAGAAACATCAGCCGGTTGTATTAAAACAATATTCCTTGTTGTTACAGGAGGGAGAGTGATGTAATAATAACACTTGGCTCACACAGGGGATATGACTTGTTTGAATGTAGCAAATAGCTGCTTTAAAATTGTGGGATAGGGAGTTTCCACAAGGCAGCAACTGCGTCGCAAATGGCAACCTATTCCCCACACACTGATGCGCTACTTTTGACCAGGGCCCATAAGGTACTATACAGGGGAAAGGGTGCCATTTTGGAAGCAGGCAGGATCTTTCTACCCAAAGACCAGAGAGGAGGTTCGTGTTTCACTGCCCTGAAACCACTGCCTCCTTCAGACACAAAGGAACAGTCTTTAAATACGTTGTGGTCCTTTAAAAAAAAATAATAATAATAATTTGTTACAAGGAGATCTCTATAGCAGTTCTGTTTCTAGAAATAATGCAGCGCAGAATGACACACGGAAACATACACTTCTGTTTTTCCATGTCGTATGTTAGCCAAGCCTTTCTGGATAAGGGAAATCATTATTTTTCCATTGAGAGTAAATGCATGCACCCCCTTTACACACTCAGACAGAAAGGCAGCTTCCTTAAATAGAGATGGGAGTGGGTTGGGCAAGACGAATGCAGCCATGGAAATTTTTAAAAGGCGTGTCATTTGCTGGTGCCGATAATCGATTAAAAAGCCATTTGCTCCTCCGGTCGCGTTCCTGGCCTGCACTCCTAAATGACAGCCCCATAGAGCCATATGGCGGGGTCAGAGTGGCCCAGCCTGTGCCCCAGCCCCTCCTCCCTAGCTTCTGTCACAGTCTGCTTGGCACCTGGAAAGCACCCATGCAGACACCTCCATCTCTGGCAGACAGTCCAGGCCCTCCTGACCCAGATCTCACTACCCCATCAACACCACACTCCTTCGACATGGGAGAGGAGAATCAGGACCAGGACAGCTGTATGGCAGACACAGCGCAGACAGCCAAGCCTCACCAGCAGTTAGTGACATTTCACAGACCTGCGAATGACCTCAAACATACTGCATGTGTGCAACATATTTAGTCACCTGCTGTGAGTGTGGAGGGAGGGGTGTTGAGCCAGATATCTCAGTTAAGGGGTAAGGGTTAGGAGAGTGGAGGGTGCGGGGTAAGGAGAGTCAAGGGGAGAACAAGATGGACAGGCTGGTCGTGTTGTGACATTCAGACCATGGTAAATCTTACTGCCTGTCACACTAATCTGACTGACAGGACAAAC
This sequence comes from Oncorhynchus gorbuscha, assembly GCF_021184085.1. Lineage (NCBI taxonomy): Eukaryota > Metazoa > Chordata > Actinopteri > Salmoniformes > Salmonidae > Oncorhynchus > Oncorhynchus gorbuscha. The sequence continues at coordinate 48,033,802 of NC_060176.1, forward strand.
AGCTCTGACTGCCATTCCATGTGATGTTGGCTTGGACAAATGCTCATGTCCTGTCCACATGGCTATGGGTACTACTACCGTTGACTTTAGAGAACTAAAGGTGACTGAACTCTAACACAGTCTCTCCTTAGCACTGGGCTCCCCCCGCCCACAGTGAACACTAAGTGGGCGCGACACAGAGCGAGGTTTTTTTGTCAAATGTTTTTAGCTCAGAAAACTTGTGACAAACTGCCCACTTTGCGCTAGTCGGTGTGAATGCGATGTCTTCAAATCAAATTATATTTGTCACATGCGCCGAATACAACAGACCTTACCGTGAAATGCTTACTTACAAGCCCTTAACCAACAATGCAATTAAGAAAATATTTACACAGAAAAATCTGTGCAGCGCTCTTTATTTGAATGTTAACACCCATCCGCATGGCATTGTTTATTCAATCAGAAACAGCTGCTCAGTTATTCCTCTTCAGGTGATGAGCCTAACAGCCTCGTGTCCAATTAAACCATGGAGCAAAATAAAAATAGGGGTTGCAAACATCACCTACAAATGTTTTTACCTGGAAATTATGATCACATTTTACTTTTTTGTTTTTGTTAGTCTGTATAAAATAAACTTCCCAATATTGAGATGCACCCCCGTCCCCCTCGGTGTCAAAAGCTTTCAACGGGAGGGGCAGGCCAATATTTACTCCAATGCTTCCCACAGTTGTGTTAAGTTGGCTGAATGTCCATCGAGTGGTGGACCATTCTTGATACACATGGGAAACTGTTGAGCGTGAAAGACCCAGCTGCGTTGCAGTTCATGACACTAACCGGTGCGCCTGGCACCAACTACCATACCCCGTTCACTTTTGTCTTGCCCATTCAACCTCTGAATGGCACACATACACAACCTATGACGCCATTGTCTAAACACTTAAAAATCCTTCTTTAACCCGTCTCCTCCCCTTCATCTACACTGAAATGGATTTAACAAGTGACATCAATAAGAATTCATCGCTTTCACCAGGTCAGTTCTGTCACGGAACGAGCATAATGTTCATAATGTTTTGTTCAGTGTATATACATATCTGACCATTTTATAAAATGGTATAACAGTGTGATATGATAGCATTGTTGTCCCAAGATTAATGCAGTGTTGTCAATTTAAAGTATCACTATATTGAAAAGTAGCCAGAGAAGTAGCTTCATTTGACCCCTCCAGCGGCTTTTATTGGTACAAGACTACAGCGACAAATTAAGTTTCTTAAATGCTGTCTTTTGGGAGTTGACACTGATGATTTCAATGGTTTTGATAGCATTTAGCGACTTTTCCCACTCAATTCTGTAGCAACGAGAGTGGGAGAAGCTGAAAAATAGCTGGCAACACTGGATGAATGGTTCTGACGACAAGTTCTGCTTCACTACACCAAAACACATTGTCGATCATGAAAATTCAAGAAACGTAGTTACATGTCATTTGCGGCACGCATGATCGTGAGCAAAGTCATTGTAGCCGGTCATGCCTGCCAGCAGGCCATCTCCGAAAAGGTTGCACCGTGTCCCTTACAATGCAGAAAATGCATACCAACTAGCTTTTAAAAGTTATCCATATAACCAGTGTGTCATTATTTCTATGGCAGATTCAAATGGAATGGCTAAGTTGAAGATGGGCCAGAGGTTTCTATCGGCAATGTTTTCCCTAAACCAATGCTTATGACAAATCCAGCTTCAGAGCCAACCACAGGGCTAAATGGCTAATCTTTTGAATGGCGTGTAGTAAACCTTGGCCCCAGTCTGAAGTCCTGAGCACTCCGGATCAAGGATCTCTTTGTATTTTGCACTGTTCATCTTTCCCTCAATCCTGCCTAGTCTCCCAGTCCATACCACTGAAAAACATCCCCACAGCATGATGCTGCCACCACAGTGCTTCACCATAGGGATGGTGCCAGGTTTCCTCCAGACGTGATGCTTGGCAATCAAGCCAAAGAGTTCAATCTTGGTTCTCATGGTCCGAGAGTCCTTTAGAGATTCCAAGCGGGCTGTCATGTGCCTTTTACCGAGTCACCGCTTCTGTCTGGCCACTCCGCCATAAAGGTCTGATTGGTGGAGTGCGAGGGGGTCCTTTATGCATTTGAATATTTCCTCAGTACCTGCCTAACTTCATAATTGAAACATTGCTGAACGTTTGAGCTTTTCAAATATACCACTTCAAAAACGTACGCAATGTCAACGATTCAATTGTTGAACGACAGCGAGAGCGCTCTCCGATTTGAGGCTATGGGACACAATGGCTTTGAAATATTTATATAAAAGAAAAATAACTTTTCTGATGACATTCAAATACTTTCAGCTTTGATCGCTAGTCCATACATAAACTATGGACTTACAGATCCATAATTTACAAGAAACTGGATAAATTATATACAGCTGAGCTGCACTGCTCAGTGACTGAACAGTGAAAAAGATAAGTGAAGACTGAATCAACTGGTACAGAAGAACGATTATGAAAGTTTTCTAATAAGTAGTATGTGAGGGGTGTCCATTGGTCTGTGATAGGCAGCTCCAGAGCACCGTAATCGCACATCTACAATGAAAAGTAGGTCTGCTAGCTGTTGAAACACAACCACAGAGACCTCCATTCAATACAACCGTGTTGTTAGGTACAGTCTCTAATGGCTTCCAGTTTAACCAGCCAACTCACCCGCAGACACCCACACCGCTTCCAAGAGCGTGAACATACACCCACGGAAAGATTTAAGCGTACATGGCAACGGATGGAAACGGTGATTCAAATTGTTATGTTAACTAAAACTACAGCAGATATAGTGAGAAAACCCCATTCTGAAACACTTAGTGCCGTTGACGCTGGCACATTAAGTGCATCTGTAACACTGCAAAAATATGTGTGTGTGTGTGTGTGTGGGGGGGGGGGCTGTGTATTCTCCTAATGCTGTGCCAAAGAGGTTTCAGACGAACGGAAGCCCCCTCCTCTCCCTCATTCCCCAGTCTGTCTCAGTGGATACATGACCAAATGGCATCCTATTCTCTAAAGCCATTAAAAACGCTCATCTACAGGCTGTTAGTGCTGGAGCCCAACCAGTAGCAGAATGCCCATGAAGATAGACAGACAGACACAAGCCCAGTGTGGTGAAACTCAGGCAATGGTATTGAAATGGCCTCATTTCGAATGGGGGACCCACAAAGCCGAGACTATTTTAATCAAAGTAAACAATCCTATAATAGGCAGAATCGTATCTATGTGAAGTACTGAAGAAGGGTGGGTCGATTGAGAGGGAGTGCACACTAAAAGGATAAGTTAATATGGTCTACTTAATTCAGCCTTGAGAATGAGTGACACTGCGTGCTGGATCAGAGGTTGGTGGCACCTTAATTGGGAAGAATGGACTCGTGAGAATGGCCGGAGCAGAAAGAGTGGAATGGTATCAACATGTCCATTTGGTTTGATGCCATTCCATTTGCTCCGCTCCGGCCATCATTATGAGCAGTCCTCCCCTCAGCAGCCTCCTGTGTGCTGGATAGACCTCATTGAAAATACAAAAACGCCGAAACAGTAAAAGAGAGGAAAGAAATGGAGGAGAAAAATAGGGCACTATCTCAAATGGAGCAGTGCATTTAATTGCCACTGGATCATAAATGACTGTTACATGCTGTATACATATACAGGTGATGCCTAGTGACCGTTAAAGCACATTCAGAACACTTTCACCCATTTCTCACCTGCCAACAGAAAGCCTGACGGTGTTCAGTTACAGTAGTAGCTCACACAGCTTTTTTAATGTTACATTTCAGGACTGGAGTAAAAATGTATTCCCATTCAAAAATCCAATTTCCCCTTACCCTAACCCTTAACCCTAACTCATAACCAACACCTCTAAGACAAACCCTAACCCCAAACCGAAAGAGGCAGTGTGAAAGTAAACTAAATGAGAAGGGACATAACTGTTCACTGTGCTTCAACTAAATAGACTGACATCTGTTATGACTGGGAAGTGATACTCATCTTCCATAGCCCAGAGATAAATATACTGTCTCGGTGTCACTTTCGGTATGCGTTGTGTATCAAGCCACAGAGAGAGCCACATGAAATGTAAATCTGAATGTTGTGCCACACTGCAGTCAGAAGTGTGATTTCCAGGAAACGGAAGAAAGAGTTGTCGGTAATGGACCTCCACATCTCCCTGTCCTCCCTCATTTGGCAGTTTTCAGGAAGTGTGCATCTGTAAAAATGTCCAAACATATCACCCTCAGTCTCCATCTGAACCATGTGACTTTGTGGTTTTCCCACCTCAAATCAAACACCGATATTTTGCTAGTTGTAGTCAAAACCAAAATGGAAGGCTTCCTTTCGTCAAGGCCTCATTATGTGTGAGGGTTCCTTTCAAATGTCTATTCAACGGTTCAATGCTCTGTGACTGTATATACAAGAGTGCAATAGATCAAGCACAAATCTGGAAGTCAGCCATTGCGGTAGAATTGTGCAGTGTCGAGTAGGATGAGCAGGTCCACAATAGTCTTCACTGACGCCCCCTCTCTCTACCCCGAGGCATCCAGAAATTAATACGGCTGACTGAATTCATAGATGGATAGGTATAAAGTAACACTCTCTGTGACTGACAGGTATCCTTTGTCGGGCGTGTCAAGATGCATAAAGCAGTCAATGGCGCACAGCCAAATCTACAAGCCAGAGCAGTGACCTCTGTGATGATAGATGGATTCTCTAGACAAGCTTTTGATCCTTTCTGTACATCTCCCTCCGTGCCACACGCGCCACACAGGAAATGATGCGAGAGGCTGTGTGGAAGTAATCTAAATGAACGAGACCATAACTGTTCACTGTGCTTCACTAAACAGCCCGACATCTCTCTGTTATGACTGGGAAGTGATACTCAACATCTTCCATAGCCCAGAGATAAATATGTCTCGAGTCACTTTCAGTATGCGTTGTGTATCAAGCCACAGAGGTCCACATAAATTTGAAATGTTGTGCCGCTCTGCAATCAGACAGTCAGTCTGGGAGAAGTGAGATTTCAGGGAAGAGGGGTACATTTAACATACAATTATAAAGCTTGCCTTTCTATTTCTAGAAAAAGATCTCAATGTCAATCACTTGTCATTGTCCTTCATTGTATTAACGTTAAACGTTAGAGCGGAACTCCTTATGTCAGACAAATTTGATTCTGTAAGTCCCTCTGTCCGCGGCTATTTGCAGATGTTATTATCAAAAGAGTCTCAATCTCACGACAGGAAAGTAATCTTCTCTCCTCTTATACACTACATGACCAACAGGATGTGGATGCCTGCTTGAACATCTCATTCCATGGGTATTAATATGTAATTGGTCCCCCGATTTGCTGCTAGAACAGCCTCCACACTTCTGGGAAGGCTTTCCAGTAGATGTTGGAACATTGCTGCGGGGACTTGCTTCCATTCAGCCACAAGAGCATTAGTGAGGTTGGGCACTGATGTTGGGCGATTAGGCCTGGCTCGCAGTCGGCGTTCCAATTCATACAAAAGGTGTTCGATGGGGTTGAGGTCAGGGCTCTGTGCAGGCCAGTCAAGTTCTTCCACACCAATCTCGACAAACCATTTCTGTATGGACCTCGTGTCTGGGGCATTGTCATGCTGAAACAGGAAAGGGCCTTTCCCAAACAGTTGCCGCAAAGTTCGAAGCACAGAATTGTTTAGAATATCATTGTATACTGTAGCGTTAACATTTCCTTTCAGTGGAAGTAAGGGGCCTCGCCCAAAACATGAAAAACAGCCCCAGAACGTTATTCAGTCTCCAGCGAACGTTACAGTTGGCACTATGCATTGGGTCAGGTAGCGTTCTCCTGGCATCCGCCAAATCCAGATTCATCCTTTGGACTGCCAGCTGGTGCAGTGTGATTCACCACCCCAGAGAAAAAGTATTTCCACTGCTCCAGAGTCCAATGGTGGCAAGTTTTACACCACTCTAGCCAACACTTCCCATTGCGCATGGTGATCTTAGGCTTGTGTTCGGCTGCTCGGCCATGGAAACCCATTTCACGAAGCTCCCGACGAACAGTTATTGTGCCGACGTTGCTTCCAGAGGCAGTTTGGAACTCTGTAGTGAGTGTTGGAACAGACAATTTTTACGTGCTACACGATTCAGCGGTCCCGTTCTGTGAGCTTGTGTGGCCTACCTCTTCGCAGCTGAGCAGTTGTTGCTCCGACGTTTCCACCACACAATAAGAGCACTTACAGCTGACTGGGTCAATTATGGCAGGGCAGTAATTTTAAGAACTGACTTGCTGGAAAGGTGGCATCATATGGAGTGCCACGTTGAAAGTCATTGAGCTCTTCAGTTACAACATTCTACTGCCAATGTTTGTCTATGGAGATTTCATGGCTGTGTGCTCAATTTTAAACACCTGTCAGCAACGGGTGTGGCCGAAATAGCCAAATCCACTCATTTGACGGGGTGACCACATACTTTTATATATATAGTACATTTGCCAATGCAGGTTTTTTAACTCGGCAAGTGAGTTAAGAACAAATTATTGTTTACAATGGCAGCCTACCCCAGCCAAAACGTAACCCGACGACGCTGGGCCAATTGTGCACCGCCCTATGTGACTTCCAATCACGTCCGGTATGATACAGCCTGGAAACGAACCAGGGCCTGTAGTGACACCTCCAACACTGAGATACAGTGCCTTACACCGATGCACCACTCGTGAGCCCGAGGTACTGTAGCGAACTAATTTCTTGCTTATTGTTTAGTGGAGGATAAAAATACCTGTATGCTATGGATGTTTAGAAACTGGGTGTTTCGAGCCATAATGTTGATTGTCTGAAAAATATTTTTACTGTTCTAATTACGTTGGTAACCAGTTTAAAATAGCAATAAAGCACCTCGAAGGTTTGAGGTATATGGCCAATATACCAGAGCTAAGGGCTGGCACTCCGCGTTGCGTCGTTCCTAAGAACAGCCCTTAGCCGTGGTATATTGGCCATAAACCGCCGAGGTGCTTTATTGCTATTATAAACTGCTATTATAAACCTTATCGCTTAAGTAGCTAGCTATGTAGCCGATACGTTTGTTTGGTATAAACATTATTTCGAACATTGGTTTTTATTGTTCTAGTTACAATGCGTTCACTGGTAAAATGACGGAGTGAAGGAAATTAACTGTTGCATGTCAAACGGCTATGGAATTAAAGTCCTGCTTCAGTACTACAACATTAAAACGGCAGCCAGAGGATAGGTACATAACGGGAACATTCTTCGGCTGTTCATTCGTTGCACTATAGTAAATACGTAATTGTAGTATGAAAAATAAGGGAAACTATTAATGCCACCAGTACAGACAGTGTGAAAAACAAAGCTCGTAGCCAATGAATTGCATGGTAGCCTTTGGCAGTTTCGGATATGTGCAAGTGATGTAGAGCGGTCCCATTTGCTAGGCTTAATTTACCTCTCACTACCACTAGTTGCTGATTTTGAGTGCCACGCCCCCACCGAGGGACACTCGAAAACGAGAGCTAAGGGGGGGGATTTTGGGATTGAGCCATGCGCTCACTCCCTGGAGTCTCTACATTCTCTGTAACAGGCCAGGCTAAACTGCGGTTCAGATTTGACATCCCATTTCAAGAGAACTCACCAACTTGACTGTGCCTATTTGATGTGGTCTATTCAACCAGGCCTGTGACTACGTAACAAACAAAACAGTCAGTAGACAGTAAATCTTAGTACAGACCTTAGCCTCTAAAGTTTAGATTTATTTTACTCCAGTGAAACAAGATAAAAACATAGCCTGCACATTTCATTTATGACACAGTATAAATTAATGGGTGCTGACAAGCTCAATAATTTTCAGAGGCAACAGAATTATAGTGTTATCAGGGAAATAATTAAAGAGTTCGAGAGAGAGGGAGAGAGGGAGGGAGGGAGTTTGAGAGCACTTACTGCGTGGTGTACAGTGCAACAGCCAGCTCTCTGCCTACGCTGGGGCCAGTTATTGGCAGATCTAGGATGTTAATCAACTAAACAATATCACATTATGTGGTGGTGTGTGCCAGGGCCTTGCCTGCTGTGAGATCCCAGACTGACTGATCTGATGCCAGCTCCCTCTCACCCCTGTCCCTCTCACACACCCCCTCTATCTTTAATGCTCGATTTGTACAACCCGCTCACAGACACACAAGAGTTTCAAACGAGAGCCCAACCGAAACCACAGCGTGCACAGAAACTTTCAGATGTCAATATCAGCCACTGTCTGACGGCCAGGTCAAAGTCTGAGTGCCAGAAGCCATTTCCTGGGTTTATTAAGATCCCGTATGAAATGGAACCGTGGAGAGCGAAATCGGCATGAACAAAAGCGCCATGGTTTCCAACAGCAACAGATGTTAAATGTCATTTGGGACGTCCATGCCACTTCACACACGGCTGCAGGAAGAACGCTACAGCGAGCGGAGGAGAAGATATTTGCTTTGGGACTGTTATATCAGGCCACAAAGGAGAACATATGCCATCCTTGTCAGTGACCTGTGCTACGCAGCTTCTCGGTTCTGCTCCCCAAACTCCATGAGACAGAGAGGCAGGGATGAGGAGAGCACAGCTGCCCTCTACGGGTGTAAATATATCCAACACACACAGTGGGTTATTCTCTACTTCAAGGCTTGCAGGAAAGTTTAGGCTCAGGTGTGTATGCAGCACTAATTAGCCAGCTTATCTTGCTAATGTTGCAAAACGCCATTCTTGCTCAGTCATCAAAAGCTGCTCATTCTTGCAGCACAAAAAGAGAGTCAGTGATTTTTTCACTCTCAATTTCACATAGCAGTGAGTGGATGTAATACTGGGTATCTGGAATTCGTTAACCTATTTTCCCCCTCATAGAAAACAAAGTAAATCCATCCATGCCCATGCACAGTAGTCCAAATACTGTTTGTGTCAAGATTCATTGTTTCGTGTGCCAAGTTCAACATAAAAAGAAAGAAATTAAGAGGGAGTGCGAAGCAGCAAAGATTTTTTTTTTTTTTTATGTTAAACTTTAAAACAATGAAATTCAACATAGTGTACGGATAGAGAAAAACAAAGCATTAGAGGAATTGCCAAGCACTGCATGTGAATATGAAACCCTGCAATACAGCACAATAATTACAGTTCAATATAGCATTCCATTCATATTTCGGTCAGGGGTCAGTGCATAATTACCACAAGGTGTGTGGACATAAGCGTTGCTTGACAGACTTACTCTTCTGTCCAAGAGAAATAGATGAGGAAGCAAATGTAAATTGGCACCTCCCCAGACCGTTTTGCATATTGAGCCAAGTGGCAATGGAGCAAATTCCCCTCGTGTCATGAAGGCTGCATAAATTCCCCCATTAGAGTTCTGGGAGTCAGATATCGGAACGAGAGGAGCCCTCCAGCCCACCTCCGGCTTCTCCTAGAACACCTCATCCGTGGATGAGAAGACCTATCAAGGACCTGAACAGCTCTCAACAAATAAACGTGGGGCCGGGCTGGGGCGCGGTCACTGTAGCATGGAGTCTGAGTAGGGGGGCTTCTACCCCCCCCAGCCCTCACACATACCCCTAGGGTCTCCTTGGTGCTCTCTAACACAAAAGCAAGCAGACAGACAAACCACACAGAAAGACCACACACACACACACACACACACACACACACACACACGTCCTAACATGACGCATCTAAGAGCAACAGCGGCTCCAATGCAGCTTGAACCTGCAACTAAATCTTAAACAACCCACTGTCACAATTAAAACAAGTTATAAGTTGACCACTAGACACCAAAGGAATTAGGGAACCTCTTAGAAGACAAAGTACTAATGATATATTTCCCGTGTCATCACAACACAGGAAATATGAAGGCACACCCCGGGGGGAGGGGGCGACTGAACAAGGCAGCAGCCATTTTCACACTGGCGCACCGCACAGTGCTCTTGATGGCTGCCATGTTGACAAGGGTCATTTGGTAGAGTGGGGGCAGGGTGTTGTCCACTCCAATACAGTACGGGCTATATGCAGTAGTGGGGGCAGGGTGCACTCCAGTACAGTAGCGGCGCCATTTCTCCCCTTCACCACAAACAATGCCAGCATGCAAAGCCCTAGCCATCTTGTATTCCGAAACAAGATAGATTTGGATGCATCTTTGCCCATCTTTAGGTGTAGTAGAGTCCTGTACTAGTAGGGGTTAAAGGTCTTCCCGGGACCAACCGGTCGATCCGTGGCTTTCCCACCTGACCAGATATGCATAAATAAAATGTTTCGAAATGTAGACCCGTTCGGAATGGACCCGAGGAGTCAGACCCGTGATCAGAATGAGAGAAATCGCAAGACTGCCAGCGCCATCAATAAACAAGCGATATTGGCAAAATGATCCAGTCATGTGTCCTTAACTGCCTATGACAAATAAATTATGTGTAGCTTATTCAAAACTTTACAGTCTATTCTTTCAATGGTTCAGCTGTCAGAGATTTGAGTGTTAAATGCATCAGTGCATTGCATGCATATACAGCGCATTCGGAAAGTATACCATATTTTGATACGTTACAACCTCAATCTAAAATGTAACAAATAGTTTTCTTCCTCAATCAATCAATTCATAATGACAAAGCAATAACATGTTAACATTTTTACAACTGCAAAAACTGAAATATCAGAGTTACATAAGTATTCAGACCCTCTCAGTATTTAGTTACAGCACCTTTGGCAGCTATTACAGCCTCGAGTCTTCTTGGGTGACGCTAAAAGCGTCGCACACTTGTATTTGGGGAGCTTCTCACATTCTTCTCTGCAGATCCTCCCAAGCTCTGTCAAGTTGGATGGGAAGAGTTGCAGCACAGCTATTTGCAGGTCTCTCCAGAGACTTTCAAATTGAGTTCAAGTCCGGGCTCTGGCTGGGCCCTCAAGGACATTGAGACTTGTCCCAAAGCCACTCCTGCGATGTCTTGGCTGTGTGCGTCAGGTCATTGTCTTGTTGGAAGGTGAACCTTCTCCCCAGTCTGATGTTCTGAGCGCTCTGGAGCAGGTTTTCATCAAGGATCTCTGTACTTTGCGCCGTTCATCTTTGTCTCGATCCTGACTATTCTCCCAGTCCCTGCCGCTGAAAAACAACCCCAAAGCATGATGCTGTCACCACCATGCTTCACAGTAGGGATGGTGCCAGGTTGCCTCCAGATGTGACGCTTGGCATTCAGGCCAAAGGGTTCAATCTTGGTTTCATCAGACCAGAGAATCTTGTTTCTCATGGTCTGAGAGAGTCTTTAGGTGCCTTTTGGAAAATTCCAAGTGGGCTGTCATGTGCCTTTTGCTGAGGAGTGGCTTCCATCTTGCCACTTTATCATAAAGGCCTGATTGGTGGTGTGCTGCAGAGATGGGTGTCCTACTGGAAGGTTCTCCCATCTACACAGGGGAACTGTAGAGCTCTGTCAGAGTGACCATCATGTTCTTGGTCACCTCCCTGAGCAAGGCCCTCCTACCCGATTTTGACATTTTGGCCAGGCGGCCAGCTCTAGGAAGAGTCTTCTTCCATTTAAGAATGGAGGAGGCCACTGTTTTCTCGGTGAGCTTCAATGCTGCAGACAGGTTTTGGTACCGTTCCCCAGATCCGTGCCTTGACCCAATCCTGTCTCGGAGCTCTACCAACAATTCCTTTGACATCATGGCTTGGTTTTTGCTCTGACACACAATTTCAACTGTGGGACCTTATGTAGACAAGTGTGTGCCTTTCCAAATCATGTCCAATCAACTGAATTTACCACTGATGGAATCCAATCAAGTTGTAGAACAATCAAGGATGATCAATGGAAACAGGATGCACCCGAGCTCAATTTTGAGTCTCATAGCAAAAGGGTCTTATTTACATAAGTATTAAGCTATTTCTGTTTTTGATTTTTAATAATAAATGTGCTTCATCTTTATGGCGTAGGTATTGCGTGTAGATTTGAGGTTCATTTTTTAAATCCCTTTTAGAATAAGGCTGTAACGTAACAAAATGTGGAAAAAGTCAAGGGGTCTGAATACTTCCCAAAGTCACTGTAGGCCTGTACGATATTCATATTTAAATATAAAAAGGAAGAGAAGCTAAAGTCCGGCCCTAGAGAAAGAAGATATGCAGATGCCATGTTCCCAACACGCATTTCGTAATAGTTGTCAGATAAGCTACTACTGCTTCACCACAGATAAGTGCACAGGAGGAGGCTAATTTGATACATTTTCAAAATGAATATTTTTTAGAACAAGATAATTATATTATTAGATATGCCTTGACCCAATCCTCTGTTTTGGCATAAAACAAACAGTCTTCCTCACCTCAAGTTCAACCGTCGGTGTCAGTTGGAGAGCTGGTGTGCACGGCCTTCATAAGCCTGCACTTGCTAAGCCTAATAATAGCCATACCACACCAAACAGTCAAAAGTTTCACTTAATTAATATCAAAAGTCAGTCATTGTTTTCCGGTAGTCTACGAACAGGTTATTATATTTCGGCATTAAATTAAGTTTTGCATCACGCCTTCCTTGGTTTTTCCTTTTCATGGTTTGAGTGATAGTAGCCCTACCAGTAATTATACTGTGGCAAACAGTTGAAACTTAATTTGGCCAATGAAAATGGCACAACAGAATGAAACAAAACACTTATTGTATATTTAAAGAACTGGTTACAATCAAACGTTTTGAACAGGCTGATATTGAAGCAATAACCAACGAAAGCAAGTGCTTACCGTAGGCCTATCCAACAAATGACAGCAACAGGCTAATGCTACCAGGCCTACTTAAACCCCCAAAATGTAGAAAACAATGTCTTATAGTTCAAACTTAATTTAGCCAATTAAAATGTCTCAGCAATGGGAGGTGGGGGGGAGAAAAAAAAGTATTTGCATATCTTAAAATAGTCCAATAATGCTAAAACAAATACAAAATAAACTCAATTAAAGTTAGAAAATTGCATCAAACCTGAATAGCGAGTTGCACACATGCAGTCCATTTTACCACGGCTACGTTCTCATCTTTGTCCACTCCCATATTAAAACTTGTCCCCGAGGACATTCCCCTTGTTCGGCTTCTTTTCACCATACCCTGTCTCCTAACTTTAATTTGACTTCAGTGAAAAAGGCCTTCGCAATCAACAGTAACCTAGGCCAAGGCTCCTTTCACTCGCTCTCTCGTCAACAGCAGGCGCAAGTGAGGTGAGCAGCCCGAACCAGTTTCAGCTTGAAATAAGCTATACGTTTTATTGAGTTGCAATTGGCTGACACAAATAACAAGTTTGCGCAGTTCTCATCACCTCTCACACACATTAAATTAACAGAGGACTGGTCCAATCAGGTCCAGTTGGTAAATCAATTTTAATTGCACATATTAGAGACAATTATTAGACCCAACCCAGATCCGAGACAAAAGTCCTGCATTGGTCCCGTGTCTGATCTCAGAATTTTGAGTCTGATGGACCCGTGAAGAACACTAGTAGGGGCTAAATATCCCCCTCATGTCTGAAGGAACACCAGTGTCAGCATGCCTTATGTGGCAAGCACCTCTTCATGTCAGTCTGTCTGGTTTGATAAAGAAACATGCCTGCAATCACATTAACAACCACAACAAGAGCACTCTTGGCCTGGGCACAGGCTACCAGCATTGAATATGGTCAATAATCATAATCAACATGCACAAGGCACCATCTTGACACTATGTGAGCAATGGTAGACCTAAGTGGGTTTATAGTTTAGGATTCTTTGGCTATATTCATCTATACGTACATTTTACAGCTAAAGCATTTCAGCTAGTGCATATCAATCAACACTAGTAAAGGAGTTTTAACGTGTAACTAGCTACATTCTTGGTATGTTACTTGCCCTGAGATATGGCTGGGGACCACAGCCGTGGTTCAGGGCCAGCATGTTGCTTATGTTCTCGTTGATGCATAACCAAACACAGCATACTATAACATAGCCTGATAAATAAAATAAAAAAGTGAAACAGTAGTGGGCTCATCGTTCTCGAACAACGATAAAACAGCTACAAAAGCAATGGAAAACAAGATAAATAATAATAATATAAATAATAAAAAAATAATATGCCATTTAGCAGACGCTTTTATCCAAAGCGACTTACAGTCATGTGTGCATACATTCTACGTATGGGTGGTCCCGGGGATCGAACCCACTACCCTGGCGTTACAAGCGCCATGCTCTACCAACTGAGCTACAGAAGGACCACAGGTCAGTAACAAGCATCGCGACCACAGCAGAATCAACATGGCTATTCTTACAAGCGGCCCTCAAAAGATCATCAAAACGCAAACATACCTTAGTATTATAGGCCATATCGTAATAATGATTTTAACCACAGAAGCCATGCAGCCACGCTACATTACTTCAGGCCAAATATACATTTGGTGTACTGTGTTTGACTTCTAAATATGTTTTGCTCTTTTCAAAATTCAATAACTAAAAGTAAACAGTGCAGAATAATAGCGAAGACAAACGATGAAATAAACATTTTAGATTAGGTTATTCAAAGTAGCCACCCTTTGCCTTGACAGCTTTGCACACTCTTGGCATTCTCTCAACCAGCTTCACCTGGAATGCTTTTCCAACAGTCTTGAATGAGTTCCCACATAGGCTGAGCACATGTTGGCTGCTTTTCCATCACTCCTCGGTCCAACTCAGCCAAAACCATCTCAATTACGTTGAGGTCAGGGTGATTGTGGAGGCCAAGTCATCCGATGCTGCACTCCATCACTTTCCTTGGTCAAATAGCCCTTACACAGCCTGGAGGTGTGTTGGGTCATTGTCCTGTTGAAAAACAAATGATATTCCTACTAAGCGCAAACCAGATGGGTTGGTGTATCGCTGCAGAATGCTGTGGTAACCATGCTAGTTAAGTGTGCCTTGAATTCTAAATAAATCACTGACAATATCACCAGAAAAGCAACCCCAGACCTCCTCCTCCATGCTTCACGGTGGGAACCCCACATGCGGAGATCATCCGTTCACATACTCTGCGTTTCACAAAGACAAGGCAGTTGGAACCAAAAATCTCCAATTTGGACTCAGACCAAAGGACAGATTTCCACCGGTCTAATGTCCGTTGCTCATGTTTCTTGGCCCAAGCAAGTCTCTTTTTATTGGTGTCCTTTAGTAGTGGTTTCTTTGCAGAAATTTGACCATGGCCTGATTCATGCAGTCTCCTCTGAACAGTTTATGTGTTTCTTACTTGAACTCTGTGAAGCATTTATTTGGGCTGCAATTTCTGAGGCTTGTCACTGTAATGGACTTATCCTCTGCAGCAGAGGTAACTCTGGGTCTTCCTTTAATGTGGCGGTCCTCATGGGAGCCAGTTTCATCATAGCTTGATGGTTTTGAGACTGCACTTGAATAAAAACTTTCAAAGTCCTTGAAATTTTCTGTATTGACCTACCTTCATGTCTTCAAGTAACGGACTGTTGTTTCAAGTTGCTTTTTTAAGCTGTCCTTGCCATAATATGGACTTTGTCTTTTACCAAATAGGGCTATCTTCTGTATCCCACCCCTACCTTGTCACAACACATTTGGTTGCCTCAAACACATTAAGGAAAGAAATTCCACAAATTTACTTAAGGCACACCTGTTCATTGAAATGCATTCCAGGTGACTACCTCATGAAGCTGGTTGAGAGAATTCCAAGAGTGTGCAAAAGCTGTAATCAAGTCAAAGGGTGGAATCTCAAATACAAAATCTATTTTGATGTGTTTAACACTTTTTTTGGTAACTACATGATTCCATGTGTGTTATTTCAAAGTTTTGATGTCTTCACTATTAATCTACAATGCAGAAAATAGTACAAATAAAGAAACCCTGAAATGAGTAGGTGTACCCAAACTTTTGACTGGTACTCCACACACACAAAGACTGGGCGATTCAGATTTACTAGTCTTCCTGGAAAACATTGAGCCATTTCCTGGCCCCCTGGCCGAACTAACGGTCCATTTCAGACTATGAGCGAATGTGCATTCGTTGGACCTGAATTCCTTACCGTCTCCCAGCTAATAAAAATAATGAGTAAAATTATCAACTGAAAAAACAGGTAAGCAAACCCAGCTAAGTAGCCACTGTCAAGTCACATTTCAAAGACAAAGTCATCGTTTCCCAGTGTGCCTCGTTGGAACTTCAAGATCCAAACGTCGGTACAAATGTCACACTTAACAATATGACAGGGTTTCAGTCTTAGTTTTTCTGAATTTCAGAATTGCAGCAGGCATCTTATGTGAAACCAACCCAGGACAGACAAAACCTGAAAGCTCAACCAAGTAGAAACTCACAGGGTTATAAAAACCCTGGTTCACTGCATATTTCTGTAAGTAAACCAAGGCATTTGTTTACCCAACATGTGTTCTCCTGTTTTACACCCCCTTAGAAAACCCCATTAATTGTAGTAGTGAGCATGTCTGCCTGTCTGGTCTGCCTGGATGACTAGGAGCAACCAGAGGGCTGTGAGGCCATGGCCATGTAGTGATTGCTTTTTTTGAGGTCCCCACTGCCATCTGGATGAGGTGGTGAGGAATGAAATCATTTGTCAGGCCCCAGTAGTGTCCAAAGCGCAGCAAGCAGGAGGAGTGGGATTCCGGCCTCGCTTTATCAGGGTTCTGCATATAGGAACAGGCGCTTGGGACGACCGAGGAGAGGATTGGACTGACAGGCAGGCAAGCTGACGGGATGATGGATGAGTCAGAGGCTGCATCTGAAATGGCACCCTATACAGTGCACTACTTTTGACCAAGTCCCATATCGCTCAGGTTAAAAGTAGTGCACTATATATAGGGACAAAGGTCCCATTTTGGACACAAAAAGATAAGCTACTCTGTTTTCACTTTAAACACAGGTATGCACCCCCATCTCCCACTCTGATCATTATACAAGGAAGAGGAATGGATGGAGAATCTGATGGCAGGGCTGCGTAGCCTGTACCCAGCCCCACGCATCAAATAGTAGGAATACTCCTTCAAATGCGTCATGTTTGCCTCCTGAAAAACTAGCTTGAGATCATAACAGAGAAATCCCATTTATAAAACCCATGCAAAGGAAATAATTCACATCATGACATCAGTAGTACAGCGCGTGGAAAAAGCTACTAAGAGTAAGAGCGTGATCTGTCTGGGTGTTAAAACAGAGGCCAGCCAATACATTCCCCCATTATGCTTCTCCAGGTGCGCTGACAGGGGTGGTGTCAGGACTGCATGTTCTGCCTGTCTGTTGCAGCTAGCAACACAACAACAACGCTCCCCACCCAATCTCATCAATGTCCTGTTACCGTGACGACTGCCTCGGTCATGTCAGAAGAAGAGGGGGTAGTGGACTTTCCACATCACAGAGGCAGGGCAGGAGCGGGACCAGGAGTGTACATTTTGAACGATTCACATAGAAGTAGCAAATCCTCCGTGAAGAATTGGGCAGAGAATAAAGCACCAGGAAAAACCCCTACACTTCAGCAGCAAGCAGTTTATCCAAATTAACGCTGGCTCTCCTAACTCCTCTACACCCAGGGCTCTAAATGAACAGCTCATTGGTAACACTAGTGCTCCCAACTTAAAGGTAGGCGCACGAGAAACAGCCTATATTAACTCATATGTAATACTTTCAATACATTTTTTCATCATAAAAAGTTAAATGTTGATAGGTATTGCCTTTCAAATGAAATTGCCAAGTCATTTGTGGTATATTAGGTTTCTACATTGTGAAGAAAAAAAAAACATTCTCGTTGAAAATTGTACACCGTCTCTTTGAAAGCATAAGGTTTGTGGTGACCACATGCCAAGGGGCCAGGGATCTGGTCTAGAAGCACGGTCGACTGCTCCTACAGTTTTGTGTCAGCACTGCAGTGTAACTGGAGAAGTGCCAGAAAGACAATTTCCATAGACAGTCATATTTGAAAATTCCTATTAAGACACTTTAGTCATCACCTGTGCACAAAACATCCATTGAAGGAAAATAACTGTCGCTGAGGTTGATAATTTTCCATCACTCCCAGCCAAATAAACATTTTAGATTCATCTAATCTATTCGTCTACTATGTTTTTGGATGAAGTGATTACCTCGTTGCCGCTCCCTTTACTCACAGTACATGCGACTTTGGTCTGCGCATGCAGCGCATGCGAACAGGAGCAGATTAACTTTTTTTTTAAATATATTTTTTAAGTCAGACATTTTGGATGAAGTCTATTATTATACCCCAGTGCCACATGCCAAAATCTGATTTATAGCATTGATCTCCAGAAGAAGCGATGCCTTTTCCTTTCTTTCTGTGCCCCCAAATGTTTGGATATACTGGTATAGTTAACAGGTTGTTCGCTAGCTAGCCAGCCAATGAGGTTACATGACTGAACAAAGTGTAAATGAAATGGTTAACGCAAGATTAGTTTTAGAACAGCCCACGACATGGTTTATGAATAAAGGTGGTCCAGGCGATTTATTATAGGAAGATGAAAACATTGTGCTAGTAATATGGGTCAAATCTCTTGACCTGGTTAGTGGTGTAACCATGATGCTATCAAATCTGCACTCACTTGTTTCTCAAGGACAGGGTTCCCTAACAGGCAGCCCGCAGGTGATGTTAACTTCTTCGAGATAGGGGGCACTCTTAATTTTGGGATAAAAAACGTTCCCGTTTCAAACAAGATATTTTGTCACGAAAAGATGCGACTATGCATGGAATTGACAGCCTTGGAAAGACAAAACTCTGACGTTTCCAAAACTGCAAAGATATTATCTGTGAGTGCCCCAGAACTAATGCTCCAGGCGAAACCAAGATGAAATTTCATACAGGAAATGCCCCAGATTCTGAAGGCGCTGTGTTCCAATGTCTCCTTATATGGCTGTGAATGCGCCAGGAATGAGCTTACATTTACATTACATTTAAGTCATTTAGCAGACGCTCTTATCCAGAGCGACTTACAAATTGGTGCATTCACCTTATGACATCCAGTAGAACAGTCACTTTACAATAGTGCATCTAAATCTTAAAGGGGGAAGGGGGGGTGAGAAGGATTACTTAACCTATCCTAGGTATTCCTTAAAGAGGTGGGGTTACACTAACTGCATGTGTTCTGTTTCATTTCATGTGTGACGCTCACCAGGGATTAGGGTCAATTCAATTTCAATTCAGTCAGTTCATTTTCCTCAATGCTTTCCTACAAATTTGAGTTTCATTCCTGAATTTACTGAATTGGAATTGAATTAAACCCAACCCTCTCTGGTGCACTCTAAAGTTGCCCCAGCCTAGACGCTGATCTTGGGTCAGTTTAGCATTTTTCCCACTAATGGTTAAGGTTGGAGGAGATCCAAGGTCTGTACATAGGATACGTTTCACCCCGGAGCCCCAGTCTCCACTTTGTCGTTTCCCCAAGGTGTCTCCAGCATTGTGACATATTTGTAGGCATATCATTGGAAGATTGACCATAAGAGACTACATTTACCAGGTGTCCGCCCGGTGTCCTGCGTCGAAATTATTGCGTAATCTCCAGGTCCATGCGCATTCCATTTCTTCAGAGGAGGAACCAAACTGCCACGAATTATTTATCATCGATAGATATGTGAAAAACACCTTGAGGATTGATTATAAACAACGTTTGCCTTGTTTCTGTCGATATTATGGAGTTAATTTGGAAAATAGTTTGCGTTGTAATGACTTAATTTTGGGTTTTTTTCTTACCCAAACGTGATGAACAAAACGGAGCGATTTATCTACACAAATAATCTTTTTGGAAAAACTGAACATTTGCTATCTAACTGAGAGTCTCCTCATTGAAAACATCTGAAGTTCTTCAAAGGTAAATTATTTTTATTTGAATGCTTTTCTTGTTTTTGTGAAAATGTTGCATGCTGAATGCCAGGCTTAATGCTATGCTAGGCTATCAATACTCTTACACAAATGCTTGTTTAGCTATGGTTCAAAAGCGTATTTTGAAAATCTGAGATGACAGTGTTGTCAACAAAAGGCTAAGCTTGAGAGCTAATATATTTATTTCATTTCATTTGCGATTTTCATGAATAGTTAACGTTGCGTTATGGTAATGAGCTTGAGGCTATAAATAGGATCCCAGATACGGGATTGCTCGTCGCAACAGGTTAATAACTACAAACACCAGCAAATCAGCTCCAAGTGATTTTCATTTGGGAAATCTGTTCCAAAGTATTCCCACATACAAATGATACTCAGTGGCCAATTTGGTTCAATCTTGTACCGGGTCGGGGCACGGAAACCGGGATTCGTCAGACCATGTGAAGTTTTTCCACTCCTCAATTGTCTAGTGTTGGTAATCGCCTGCCCACAGGAGCTGCTTCTTGTTTTTAGGAGTGAAATCCGGTGTGCAATAGCCCATCCCTGACAATGACCGACGATTTGTGCATTCCTAGATACTGTTCTGCACACCACTGTTGTACAGCGCCGTTACTTGCCTGTTTGTGGTGTCATGACGTTGGCCTGGGTGGGTAGGTTTATGACAGTCATAAATACCTCTTTCCCCCTTTTTCTCTACCCTACTGATGTTACATTTGCAAACCCCTTGGTTAAAATAGAGATTCTGGGATCATCAGAAGGCGGGGAGAAATGAACGATACTCTGGTAATCCGAACAATTGAACATATGCGGTGGTACTTAATGAATATGATGTCAGTTCGGTTATCATTGATGAGAATGTCTCAGATGACAAGACGACATAAACTCTACAGTGGAAAGTCTACACAGAGTTATTGGATTCACATGGAATTGTTGTTCAATTGAAATGTTTGCATATGAAATGATTTGTGATGGGATGAAATGTGATTTTAACTTCTAAAATGTGACATTTGAGTTTTCATAAGACAGGGCTCTGCTCAATCAGTGGCCCTCCCCTGTGAAGGGACATGGGCTACAAAACTTTTCAAACACACCCTCCTCTCCCTTCCTATATAACCGCTTGACGACAATGTAACCTCCTGTTTTGAGGATGTGAGTACGACGGTCCGATGTCAGAATGGTTCAGATAATAACTACAGAACGAAGCAAACATCAGCGTGAGCTTTGGTTGTGAATGGTATGAACTTTGAACTCTTATTCGCTACAGAAGTGATACCTCCTAGCCATTGAGTTAGCAACAGCAGATGCAAACGGGGGTTAGGAAGGAACAGACAGAGTATCCCGTCTACCACCCAACTACATTCCTACAAAGTAATCAATTGACAACCAGAGACATTCTTCAAAGGACTCAGTTGGGCAACACTGCCTTCCATCTACCACCAACCTACCGAAGCGCAGCCTAGAGTAAATATTTATTCCATTTTCCTTTTACCAATAGGCGGTAATTTAGAATGCATAAGATACTGTATTTACGATAGCACAGCTTCTTCCCTTTGTTCGTCAGTCTTTCCGCTCTTTCACTTTCACCCAGACCCTTTTCTTGTGTAACAAGCTGTCATGTCTGTTCCGCCGCTAGGGACGTTTTCCTTTATGACGTAATTTGTAATAAAGTTATGATTTAATTATGTGTATGTGTAATTCTGTGTGATTAGTTAGGTATTTAGTAAATAAATAATTAAACCCAATTTTGTATTGCTGATTTAACTTGTTAGCCAGGGTTCGTGCAGATAACCAAGAATTTACAACTTTCAGAATATGTGACTGAAGTAAGATGACGATTAATATTGACTGCTATTGATGTAAAATATTACTAGGTCTTTAAGAGTTTATTCGGAAGATAACAGCTCAAAAATATTATTTCGTGGTGCCCAACTCTAGTTAATTACATTTACCCGATTATCTCAATCAGGTGATATTAATTACGGAGAAAGTATTTTATAGAATAGCATGTCATATCACTTAATCCGGCATAGCCAAAGACACGACAGTGGCGACAGTGTTAGCATGAGCGACTCGCCATTCCCCTTCAAACTCTAATGAACGAGCTGTTTTTGCCCACAGAACTGCCGTTGACTGGAAGTTTTTTTTTTTATAAAGGCACCATCCTCTGTAAACTCTAGACACTGTCATGCGTAAAAAGCCGAGGAGGCCGGATACTTGAGATAATGGAACTGGCGCGCTTGGCAACGGCGATCATACCACGCTCAAAGCAGCTTAGGTCACTCCTTTTGCCCATTCTAAGGTTCAAATGAAAAGTAACTGAATGCCGATGCCCATCTGCCTGCTTTATATAGCAAGCCACAGCAATGTGACTCACTGTCTGCAGGAGCAAACCATTTTAGTGAACGGGGTAAACAAACAAGCCACAGTGTATATACACAAACGTAAGCAAGGTCTGAAATTGTTTTAGTCAAATATTATTATATATCTTTGTGCTTGGGAGGTTATTTTTGCAGTCCACTAATTATTTGTTTTTACATTCCGTCCCCATGACCAGCTGCACAAGGTACTCTGAAACAACAGTACAACGAAGCCTCATCACTACAACAATTATCTGGAATATTTTTTTTCTTAGTAGCACAGCACAGCCCCCCCCAACCACAAAATAAAATAAAAACTCCTGGTCGCACAAAATATTGTGTCGCACTTTAGAGCTTGCCTACACCTGTCCTCTTTGCCTGGCCTTGGAGAGAGAGGAGGGTGAGGGAAAGAGCGGGAGAAGGCCCTGCTGCCAAATGGATCACAAAGGTTCAGAAGGAAGGCAAATTATGTTCTTTGCTGGCTGTTTCAAAATTGAATGAGGAGGTTGGAGAAGAGTTCAAGCAGATTGAAACGTGTCCCCCGGGTCGGCAGAGTCAGCTCAAATGGCAGGAGTCATCGTACGTCTCAATCCATGGCAATATTTACATTTAAAAAGGATCAGACAAATAGCAAATACCGACCACATGAATAGAGTATCCCTTGCAGAAAATATGCTACTAAGCTGTTCAAATAACACCTTTGGAAAGATTCAAGGGATCCTATCAAGAACAGGACAGAATATTTGTAAAAAAATTGACCTTAAACAAAATAGAAAAATTAAACGGTAGCGCTGAAGGGTTGTAACCATTACACAGACCGGGGGGAGAAACTTAATTCCATCTCAGCAGGACATTATTGTAAATGTGATCACTGTCTGCAGAAGCTCCTCTTAAGTAGATTTCGTGTCTATGGCAACAATCTAGGCAAAGGACGGAAGAGGGAGGGACAGAGGAAGAGGATAAGCCAGAGCAAGTGAGAGACAAGGTGGGTGCGAAAAGGTGAATTAGAACCAAGGGGGTGGGGGGTGGGGTAAAGGGAGAGCGAGAAAATAGATCCAATGCGCTTTTTCCCACATAGGCTATGTTATGCCGAACTGCAGATATTTTACAGGTTCAGAGAACCCCATCTAGCATAATAAAAGATCAAAACATTTTCCATACGCACAAAAAAGCTTTTATCAAATTTTGTTAACAAATTTGTTTATATCCCTGTTCGTGAGTATTTCTTCTTTACCAAGGTAACCTGATAGGTGTGGCATATCAAGAAGCGTATTAAAAAGCATGATCATTACACAGGTGCACCTTGTCCTGGAGACAATAAAAGGCCACCCTAAAATGTGCAGTTTTATCACACAATACAATGCCACAGATGTTTGAAGTTTTGAGGGAGCGTGTAAATGGCATGCTGACTGCAGAAATGTCCACAAGAGCTGTTTTCAGAAAATGTCACGTTCATTTCTGTACTATAAGCGGCCTCCAACATTGTTTTAGAAAATTGTGCAGTACGTCCAACCGGCCTCACAGCGGTTTGCTGAACGTTGTGAACAGAGTGCCCCATGGTGGTGGTGGGGTTACGGTAAGGACAGGCATAAACTACAGACAATGAAACAATTGCATTTTATCCATGGCAATTTGAATGCACAGAGATAACGGTACCAGGGTACCAGAGCAGAATCTTTAACGTTGGAGTTGGATCAACAACTCTTATTTGACATTCCAGGGCATTCCACTGCCCTCATGTTTTTTTTAACCTGAATGTGGGCCATTGCTGCTTGATGATACCTGTGCTTTATGATTTATATTTGTAATATTTTGATAGGTAATATCATTGTCGTGCCATTCATCTGCCGCAATCGCCTCGTGTTTTCGACATGGTGACGCATGCACTAATGTCGCAAGGATCTGTACACAATTACTGGAAGCTGAAAATGTCTGTTCTTCCATGGCCTGCATATTCACCAGACATGTCACCCATAGAGCATGTTTGGGATGGTCTGGATTACGTGTATGACGGCGTTTTCCAGTTCCTGCCAATAACCAGCATCTTCGCACAGCCAATCAATAGGAGTGAGACAACAATCCACAAATCAACAGCTTGAAAAACAATACGAAAGGAGAGGTGTTACGCTGCACGAGGCAAATGGTGGTCACACCAGATACTGACTGGTTTTCTGATCCAAACCCCAACCATTTAATGTATCTGAGCAACAGATGCATATCTGTATTCTCAATCATGGGAAGTCCCATAGTTTAGGGCCAAATGCATTTATTTCAATTGACTGATTTCCTTATATGAACTATAACACTAAGTCAAATCTGACATTTTATGCAATTATGTTCAGTGTACATTAAGAGCTCCAGAGGAAGAGAACGATTACAGATCATAATTTTATATATATATATAATTTTATATAGAGCTTTCAATAAAAATCTGGAATTTTCTGCCAGGGCTAGTATTGATTTGTTGCCTTTCGCTAGTAAACCAGCCCAGCACAGGCAGAGAAAGGAGGGATGAGGACATTCATGTCCTCTAGGCTATTCTCCCCTCAAAAGCAAGAATGTCACAGATTACATCTATATAGTACAGCCTCGCCACACTAAGAGAGGCATGTAATTCTTTCACTTGTAAAAAAAATCAAATAAAGACAATGTAAGTTGTTAAATAACTACCGGTACATGAAGCCTTATGTCAAATAAAAACAAGTCTGACTGAACAGGAAAGCATGATATGAAAAAAGAAGCCGTTTGTGTTATTTAAAAAGCGCAAAGACGGGGAGGCTAGGCTGCCAAGGTGAAAAGTCAGCCTGGAGATAAGGAGCTTAAAAACAGCTGAACAACCTAGGTGGCCAACGCACACATGCATGGATCTAAAAAATTTTAATAAAATACAAAAAGAGCTCGACACTCCCTCACAGCCTGCCTGGTTTCATTACAATTCACATGAGGTTGCATTGTGAAAGGTCTAATCCCTCAGCGCTGCTTAACCACGGCCATTGCGGCACATGCAGCTTCCAGAAGGTCCAGTTGACATGCACTGGGAGACGTGCATCAGGCTCTCCATTTGGGAGTAGAGGGACTCAGTTCAGTATTTTTTTGGGGGGGGGGATTTAGCCTCACTAACACCACCTGACCTCCAGCTGCTATTTGAACTACAGTAGATTTAAACTTTGCCGCAGCACAGCGAGCCTGTGTCGGTCGGTGTGTCGTGCCCTACAAAGCGCTGCAGTGTTTGGGAAATGACCTGGATGTTTCCAGGGCACACTGATGACCGCAGGGAGAATAGATCAGTGGACAGACGATGTGGGGGAGAATCCAAATCAGTTGCCAGGAACTAGGGGTGTGCAGGCCTTGGTGACTGGGATGGGCCATTAGCCGTGGTGGGGACTTGTAATGGTGGGGAATGGGACAGTTGTGGGGACTGGTTCATTGGGTTATCTGGATTGGGCTGTTCAATGGCTCCCGGCTTATGGGAAGGTCATGGTACTCTCACACCGCACAGTGAGAAGACAGCTGGACTTTGTGTAATCTAGTGGTCTAGAAAGGCAGTGGGGGTCACCCCATTAAGGGAAGGGAAGCAAATGTAGAGGGCCGGTGTCCCTGAAACAGATTGTGTCCATTGACATTTTTAATGCGCAAAAAGACTATCAACAAGAAAATGGAAACAGACAAATACAGAGGAGAAATGTTGAGGTTTTGCTTGGCTTCTGGCATTTGAATTTTGCCTGTTTGCCGGCTTATTTATCAAATGACCTTATTCATACTTTGAGCGGGTTAACGGTTTGCAGACACAATCTTTTCAATCAATTCTCTAAAAACGTAATGCCTTGCTGCAAACATATGAATATACTTACAGTAAATAAAGAGGGCCCCTATGGGCCCTGGTCAAAAGAAGTCAAATACAGAATAGTTTGCCATTTGGGACACATGTTTCACTTCACTGTCACACAGGAGTCAGAGATGCACTGACCACAACTTCTCTACACTACGGGGATTTGGTTTCACGCCAACAGTGGTCGGAGTTACCCACTTGACACAGAAACAGGCCCACTTGTCCTTTTCTCTCTAGCATAGCCTATATCCCATGTCTGGTTATAAACATGAGCTCTACACTAGTATTGACAGGAAAAACAACATTGTTCCATGTGTTGGGACAGTTTTGTTCAGTGTTGCGCCTCTTCTCTATAATTAGCACTCTTTTCACTAACCCCATTAATCTCCCTGTTGGACGGGGGCCATGACAGAAAGAGACGCATACACCTTTTGTGGCCCAAAACACAAGTAGGTCAAACATGAAATTGGGAGAAAAGGTGTCCATCGCCATACTATTGTCTGTCTAATGGCTTTTCCCCTCTTACAGTGGGTGAACACACAACCACTCACAGTATCCCCCTGATTTAAGACTGACTCCATCATGTCACGTGTGGAGAGCGGGACTCAACTGTCCATCTCTCACACCATGGTGGTTCCACTTCCAGCTCTGTGGCCACTGGGGAAAATTAGGACTTCCAAAAGTAATGCAAATCAAATTAAGCCAAAATTTTAATTACACGCTTGCGTTCAGATACTGCGGTATTGTAATTTCTGAGCTCAGTCACTGTAAAATTCCCGTTCTGCACTTCTCTGGAAGATACCCCTCAAGGACATTTCTCACTTTGCTGGCTGAATTTCCCACTTTCCTTCAGCCGGGTAAAAAAGAAAATTTATCCAACTGTAGCAGGTGGCCTCTCCACTTCGATCTTTCAATGCATCATAGTGATGTATTATACAGATGTTATACATTACTATGAGCTGTGTTATAATAATGCACTTTACGTTCAACATAAGGCATTAAATGCACTTATAAGACTGTGTGTGTGTGTGTGTGTGTGTGTGTGTGTGTGTGTGTGTGTGTGTGTGTGTGTGTGTGTGTGTGTGTGTGTGTGTGTGTGTACGAGCCTTATAGAAGGTTACCAAGCCAGTGAATGGTACTCCACACAAATCATCTTCTTCATTGGGACCAAGTGACCTCAATCACAGAGTCCAGTAACATCCTTCTTCAGGAGCAGGATCCCTGGCTGCTCTGGCTCACATAGGTAATGGCCTGTGATAACTAATTGGCTGCCATTTAAATTCCCTTATGTCACGAGCGAGAGCCTTTAAAAGGCATCTAAATAAAGAGTGCGTCTCAAATCGCATGCTATTCCCTTTACACTGCACTACTTTTGACCAGGGCCCAAAGGGAATTTGGTGCCCTTTAGGGCTCACACAAAGTAGAGATGAGGATCGCCCATGAATAGTGAGCACAGACTTGATATCAGGCTGGCTGGTATAAGAGAGGTTTATATAGCAAGATGTATCTACAGACCAGCCAGCCTCTGAAAAACATGGCTGGACTGGATCTATAATAGAATGTTACTACATACAGGGAGTGAGAATTCTCTGGCAGACAAGTGTAACTGATTATATTACTATCAACCTGATATAGAGCAACACACAAAACAGCTGCCAGGATTATCGAGGAGTCAGCAATGACTCGGATAAATAGACATGATTGTTATTGACCTCCATAAGGCAGCTGCCATAACAGCCAATTACTATTCAAATGGCTCCACATTATGAGTTGCACGCCCTCCACTCCCATAATGGCCTCTTGTCGTCACCACCACCCAGTATAGATTGATTCACCTGCGGTCTGATTTCAATAGTTAAAAGCGCATGTTGCACTTGCTGCCATGAGATCAAGTGCAAATAAACTACAATGCAAAAGTGACCTAGCTACTTAGCATAGACCTTTAAAACAACTGTGTTACGGTAACCTGCCATTTTCATATGGAAAGAGTGGAAGAAAACTAAGGTAGGTCGATAACCAGGTAGTTTGTATTGTGTGTTGGCCAGGGAGAGCCATTTTAATTAGTCCCTTAGAGAGGAGCAGATGAAAGCAAGCTTACTGCCCCCTAATAAGCACTAATGTATTTTTGCACTTAGTGTAATGAAGGCTGAGAGCTGGGGCTCAGGCAAGGAGATGGAAGGCCACATCCCAAATGGCAGCCGATACCTTAGTGTGCTACTTTTGACCAGGGCAGGTCTAAAGTAGTGCACTATAGAGAGAATAGGGTGCCATTTGAGATGCATAAAACTCCCACTCACAGGACCAAGAGGATGCAGACGGATAAGAGGAGTCTTCGCTACCTCAGAGTAATCTACTACGGCACAGTCACATCAAACATAGTGTCACATAGGCTACAGGTCAATACACAAGCAAACACAAACACACACCACTACAGGTGGTCTACATCTGTCACTGCCCGTCTGAATATTCTCCAGTGAGGTAAGGAAAAAGCCAGCTCTGCCTCAGATATCAGAGGTGACGTGGAAGGTCTTACATTCCTGACACAACAAAGACACTGGGAGAGCATGGAGAACTTAGAAGGGAATAGAATGCGTTTTTGTATTTTCGATTATGCTAGAGAGTTACACTTGCCCAATTCTTTAAAAAGCAGACAGTTGTGGACAATGGACACTCTTTTGATAATGTAACATCCCAGCTGCATTATGTGAACACATGGTAAAGTAACCAATTATGCTGAAACATTAAGCCTCACTGAAACCTGTGATATTGCCCTGGCTGTTGGAGAAAGACCATCCCAAATACTGCAAACAAACCACTTGTGTGTAAGTGATGTTAGTTTCGCCGATGGTCACTGAGAATAATCCATCATCCATCCCAACTCTCCCTCTTCTTGTTGCCAAGGTAACATCAGCTAGCAGACCTGAGTCTTCTCCCTCTCGCACCTCATTTACCAATATAAGGCCCCCCCAACTACCCGTTACTCCATGCAGTGGCATTTTCAATAGGTTTGACTTAAAACAGCGCCGAGGAACATAAACAGATCAAAGCAAGGGATCAATGGAAAGTCAAATGTTGTACACAAACAACGGAAGGAAGAAAATAATTTATTGCCAGAGGATATCATAAATATGCCTTAATGCATTAGTGTAACATGATATGGCCTTCATGGGTTGTCTCCATATTGCATTGTGCTGTGTACTCATTAGCATGCTTCTATAGTGTCCATTTGCATTAAACATGCATGAGGGTGTGGGCCTGCGGGGCTTGAGGTAGGTGTCAGAACAGACTCGAGACCGAGAGAAAAGGGCGAGAGAGAAAAGGGCGAGAAAGAAAAGGATGAAATTCAGAATATGAGCGAGAGACCGAGCGAGAGAGCTATGCCCTTAAAACAGTTCCCTGGGTTTCCCGGCTAAGACAAGGTCAAGCGCGGGATAATACACCGTCATTCCAGTTGGGAGTGCGGCGCCTTCGACTCATCCAGGCCATAAATTACACTGGCCTAATGAGAACTGGCAATCTTTCCCAGGAGATGGGACATCAGGTCGGACCCATCTCGCAACCACGACTGCCTCACAGATTTCATTTTGGTTCAAGTTTGACTAAGTCTAGCAGGTACATCCATTCAAAGCTGCACTTCTACTTGTATGGGTAGGTTAAGATACAGTGCATTCTGCATATCAAAAAAGTAACCATTCAACCAATGAAGATCTTTAATATACATTTTAAAAACAGCACAGTTAGGGGCCCTAAGCGCTACGCTGTTGCTATACAATGAAAGGAAAAGGAGTCTTTCAAGCTCTTTGAAAAACAGCTTTCTACACGCTGTCTTTTAAAAACAGAACGAGAGGCACAGACTCAAATACAAAACCATTAGTGTTGGCAGCTAAGGAAAGCCACAGTATTATCTTCCTGAATGGACAACATTGATAAGCTCCCAGTCACCATGGAGCCCGCAGAGCAGATCACTGGCAACATGCAGTATAGATGTGTTGAGAGTCCTTTAAAAAAATGGCGCTACTCCTCCCAGTCTTCAGCAGCTGTTGATGGAAGGGTTCAAGATGCCAAGCACTGGGGTTAAAACTCAGAGAACAGATGAGGATGGCAGGACGGATGGGGGAAGGTGCATGAAATCTTTCACCTCTATATGGAACATGGAATGGCCTGGCTGTAGATCTGAGTCTGTCCATGCAGAAACATGGTCTCCCTTGGTAAGAGGCACTGCCTGTCTGACACAATTGGATTCCTTTCTGTCAACCATCCCCCTCCATCTCACAGCCTTTTCTAGCAAACAGCACAATTAAGAGGTAGACTTTTTCGCTCCATAGCTTTGCTCTGTATGCAAGGGAGCCGCTCATATTCAGTATTTTCACATTTTGCTCTTAACAGCTGAATGCACAATGACTCCGAGCCCAGTGGGAGACATTAATGAAAGAGATACAGGAAGAGGATACGCCATTTGGAATCTCCATCAAATGATGCACTTGGATGTCTTTCAGTTGTGGGCCGCACAGGGGTGTATGATAATGGCATAATCTAATTATCAATCCCCTTCAGCATCCAAACTGTTGGTCTCTCCCAGATTAGCATAGCATGCAGGATAGCATGCAGCATAGCATGCAGCAGATACTGGTCAAGTTATTATTATAAATATATCTAAAGTATAATTCATGTTTGTTATCTATCGGGGTACCAGATCATTATTGGACAAAAACGATCTTCTAAGAAGACATGACTTATGAGTCATCTTAACAATAATAATTGATTATCTGAAGGTATATCTAATGAGCCTAACAACAGATACATGAATTCGTACTATTTTCTACAGTTTGTTTTGTAATCAGAGAAACAGGTAAAATACAAAGACAGCGCGACTCACTACTGTTGCAGTATTTTTTTAAATAAATTATTTCTTAAATTGTTAGCCGAGAAAATGCTGTGTTATTACATACAGCCGGGAAGACCTGTTGGATATCAGAGCATCGGTAACTCAACTGCACTAGGACCAGGAATAGGACTTTCCCGAAGCGGATCCTTTGTTCGTGCCACCCAGGGAAATTCAACTGATTCCAGAAGCCTAACCAAAACACCAGCAAAGGAGAGGTACTCGGAGCGGTCTTTTAGTCCGACTTCGGAGGTGCGCACACTACCCACCGCTTCCGATATACATTAAAAGCGCCAAGGTAAATGGAATTCATTGCCCTTGACAATTAACCATTCTCTGTCGTGGGTGATGCTGGCATTTGCGACTTGACGAGCACAGGTACACACTAACGTTACCAAGTGCGCTATTGTTCAGATGTTGCCCTATTACACAGTAATAGAGTCACTGCTATTAGCTTCACGACATACTATGGAACGCTGTTTGGGTCTTTGAGTGTCAAAGAATATACGTCAAATAGTTATATTATGGAATGTATGTTCTGAATTTGCACGCGCAAGCCAAGCTGTATAAAAAAAGGTCTGCAAACAAGCAAACACCGGCCACGAACGATTGGTAGACAATACCGCGATGGAAACAAAGGATTATTTGTTCGACCGCAACTTCTGGGATAGCTAGCTAGATTTTGCTTGGTACCTAGCTAGCACCAATACAACCAGCCTGAAAACAATGAACAGTAGAAACCGCAGTCATTTTCACTATTCTTAGCAATGATTTAGGAATCCTTCTGAGTAAGTATTAGCTCGGAAGCCACTTGTTGTTAGCCTTTTGAAAATGAACTTCAGTTCATGAAGATAAATAGCTAGCCAGCTACTTAACCCTGTTACCTAAAGCTAACGTTATAAGCAGACAGCTTCATCTGGTTAGTGATGCCCGACCGGACCGGGTTGTGAAGCAACCAACAGTACGGAAAACGCACAATAGTGGAATTCGTGGTTAAAAAAGTACCTATTTGAAAGTGATGCAGAAGGATACAATTGGTGGAATCATGCCATATTTAGATCGTGAAGCAATGAAATGGGGTATCAGTCTACTCAGTGACACCCACAGCACAGTGAAGAGTTTACACAAATATTAGCATTGTACCTCTAATCGCGGGACTGAGTGTATGAAATCACCTCCCCAGTCAGCCTATTGTGTGTATTGACATTCATTTGCACTGTATAGCCTTACCAAAGGAATAGGGATCAATGAAATGGAATAGCAGTCTACTCAAAACCCAAAATATGTTTTCCCCAAAGTCCTGAGTCATCAGACTCCAAAACATCCAGGCAGTATTGTTTATCCTCAGGAATCAAATAAAACTATTGGTCACATACTCATGGTCATCAGATTTTAACGCGAGTGTAGCGAAATTCTTGTGCTTCTAGTTCCGTCAATGCCGTAATATCTAAAAAGTATTCTAATAAATTCACAACTACATAATACACACAAATGTAAGGGGATGACTAAGAATATGTACATATGAATATATGGATGAGCCATGCGGCTTAGTCAAGATGCAGTAGATGGTATAGTACACACATATGAGAAATGTAGAATATGTAAACATTAATGTGGCAATATTTCAAGTGACTAGTGATACATTTGATAAATATTGATTTAATAAAAAAATATTAAAGTGGCCAGAGTTGAGTCTGTATGTTGGCAGCAGCCACTCAATGTTAGTGATGGCTGTTTAACAGTCTGATGGCCTTGAGATAGAAGCTGTTTTTCAGTCTCTCGGTCCCTGCTTTGATGCACTTGTACTGACCTCGCCTTTTGGATGATAGCGGGGTGAACAGGCAGTGGCTCGGGTGGTTGTTGTCCATTTTTGGCCATCTTTTAGTCCTTCCTGTGACATTTGGTGCTGTAGGTGTCCTGGAGGGCAGGTAGTTTGCCCCCAGTGATGTGTTGTGCAGACCTCACTGACCTCTAGAGGGCCATACGGTTGTGGGCGGAGCAGTTGCCGTAAAGCCCAACAGGATGCTCTTGATTGTGCATCTGTAAAAGTTGGTGAGTGTTTTTGGTGACAAACCAAATTTATTCAGCCGCCTGAGGTTGAAGAGGTGCTGTTTCGCCTTCTTCACCATGCTGTCTGTGTGGGTGGACCAATTCAGTTTGTCCGTGATGTGTACGCCGAGGAACGTAAAACTTACAACCCTCTCCACTACTGTCCCGCTGATGTGGATAGGGCGGTGCTCCCTCTGCTGTTTCCTGAAGTCCACGATCATCTCCTTTGTTTTGTTGACATTGAGTGAGGTTCTTTTCCTTACATCACAATGAGGGCCCTCACCACCTCCCTGTAGACCATCTCGTTGTTGATTAGGCCTACCACTGTGTCTTCTGCAAACTTGAGGATTGAGTTGGAAGCCTGGGGGCGGCCCGTCAAAGTTCAGGACCCGGTTTCAGACCCAGGGTCTCGAGCTTAATGACGAGTTCGGAGGGTACTACGGTGTTAAATGTTGAGCTGTAGTCAAATAACATTCTTAATAGGCTAGATGGGATGCTACCGTCCCACCTGACCAAAATCCAGTTTATGTGCAGGGCGCCAAATTCAAACAGAATTGTAAATATTTAACATACTTGAAAATACACATGCAATATGTCAAATTAAAGCTCGACTTCTGTTAATCCAGCCAACGTGTCACATTTCAAAAAGGCTGTACGGCGAAAGCAAACCATGCGATTATCTAACAGCACCCCATCAAACAAACATAATCATATTTCATCCCGCCAGGCGTGACACAAAACTCAGAAATAACAAAATAATTCATGCCTTACCTTTGAAGAGCTTCTGTTGGCACTCCAATATGTCCCATAAACATCACAAATGGTGCTTTTGTTGGATTAATTCCGTCGTTATATATCCAAAATCTTCATTTATTTGGCACATTTGATGCAGAAAAACACTCGCACAACATGACTACAAAATATCTAAGAAGTTACCTTTAATCTTTGTCCAAACATTTCAAAAGAACTTTCCTAATACAACTTTTGGTATTTAACGTAAATAAAGCCTACAATTTAAGACAGGATAAACTGCGTTCAATACCGGATGAAAACAAAGTGACCTCAAAAATAAATTCCTGGATGGTTTGTCCTCGGGGTTTCGCCTGCCAAATAAGTTCTGTTATACTCAGACATCATTCAACCAGTTTTAGAAACATCAGTTTTTTCGATCCAAATCTACTAATAATATGCATATCCTAGCTTCTGGGCCCGAGTAGCAGGCAGTTTACTTTGGCCAAGCTTTTCATCCGGACCACCCCCTAGCCTAGAGAGTATAAATAGTTATTCCTCTTGTCCAGATGGGATAGGGCAGTGTGATGGCATTGTCAGTGGACCTATTTGAGCGTAAAGCCAATTGGAGTGGGTATCAGGTAGGGTAAAGTTGAAATGATCCTTCACAAGTCTCTCAAAGCACTTCATGATGACAGAAGTGAGAGCTACAGGGCGATAGTCATTTAGTTCAGTTACCTTAGCTTTCTTTGGAACAGGAACAATGGGGCCATCTTGAAGCATATGGGGACAGCAGACTGGGATAGGGATTTTATGAATACAGTTGAAGTCGGAAGTTTACATACACCTTAGCCAAATACATTTAAACTCAGTTCTCAATATTCCTGACATTTAATCCAAGTAAAACTTACCTGTTTTAGGTCAGTTAGGATCAACACTTTATTTCAAGAATGTGAAATGTCAGAATAATAGTATAGAGAATTATTTATTTAAGCTTTTATTACTTTCATCACATTCCCAATGGGTCAGAAGTTTACATACACTCAATTAGTATTTGGTAGCATTGCCTTTAAATTGTTTAACTTGGGTCAAACGTTTTGGGTAAACTTCCACAAGCTCCCCACAATAAGTTGGGTGAATTGTGGCCCATTCCTCCTGACAACCCATACGTAGAATGTATGCACACATGACTGTAAGTCGCTTTGGATAAAAGCGTCTGCTAAATGGCATATATTATTATTATTATTAGAGCTGGTGTAACTGAGTCAGGTTTGTAGGCCTCATTGCTCACACGCTTTTTCAGTTCTGCCCACAAATTTTCTATAGGATTGAGGTCAGGGCTTTGTGATGGCCACTCCAATATCTGGCTTTGTTGTCCTTAAGCCATTTTGTCACAACATTGAAAGTATGCTTGGGGTCATAGTCCATTTATTAGACAATTTGCGACCAAGCTTTAACTTCCTGACTGATGTCTTGAGATGTTGCTTCAATATATCCACATCACTTTCCTACTCATGATGCCATCTATTTTGTGAAGTGCACCAGTCCCTCCTGCAGCAAAGCACCCTTACAACATGACGCTGCCACCCCCGTGCTTCACGGTTGGGATGGTGTTCTTAGGCTTGCAAGCCTCCCCCTTTTTCCTCCACACATAACTACGGTCATTATGGCTATATCAGACCAGAGGACATTTCTCCAAAAAGTATGATCTTTGTCCCAATGTGATGTTGCAAAATGTAGTCTGGCTTTTTTATGGTGGTTTTGGAGCAGTGGCTTCTTCCTTGCTGAGCGGCCTTTCAGGTTATTTAGATATAGGCCTCGATTTACTGAGGATATAGATACTTTTGTACCCGTTTCCTCCAGCATCTTCACAAGGTCCTTTGCTGTTGTTCTGGGATTGATTTGCACTTCTCATACCAAAGTACGTTCATCTCTAGGAGAAAGAACACGTCTCCTTCCTGAGCAGTATGATGGCTGCGTGGTCCCATAGTGTTTATACTTGCGTACTATTATTTGTACAGATGAACGTGGTACCTTCAGGCATTTGGAAATTGCTCCCAAGGATGAACCAGACTTGTGGAGGTCTACAATCTTTTTTCTGAGGTCCTGGCTGGTCTCTTTTGAATTTCCCATGATGGCAAGCAAAGAGGCACTGAGTTGGAAGGTAGGCCTTGAAACACATCAACAGGTAGGCTAATTGACATCGTTTGAGTCAATTAGCCTTTCAGAAGCTTCTAACGCCATGACATTTTCTGGAATTTTCCAAGCTGTTTAAAGGCAGTCAACTTAGTGTATGTAAACTTCTGACCCACTGGAATTATGATAGATTATTTCACTTATAATTCACTGTCTAAACAATTGTAAAAAATTACTTGTGTCATTCA
This sequence comes from Oncorhynchus gorbuscha, assembly GCF_021184085.1. NCBI lineage: Eukaryota > Metazoa > Chordata > Actinopteri > Salmoniformes > Salmonidae > Oncorhynchus > Oncorhynchus gorbuscha. Next base: position 48,069,831 of record NC_060176.1, read on the forward strand.
AAGATGTTCTAACCGACTTGCAAAAGCTATAGTTTGTCAACAAGAAATTAGTGGAGTGGTTGAAAAACTAGTTTTAAATGACTCCAACCTAAGTCTATGTAAACTTAAACTGTATGTCCTTCAACACACCAGCCAGCTGGTCTGCACATTCTCTGAGGACGCGGCTAGGGATGCAGTCTGGGCCGGCAGCCATGCGAGGGTTAACACGTTTAAATGATTTACTCATATCGGCCACGGAGAAGGAGAACCAACAGGCTTTGGTAGAGGGCCACAGGCTTTGGTAGTGTCAGTGGCACTGTATTGTCCTCAAAGCAAGCAAAGAAGTTGTTTAATTTGTCTGGGAGCAAGACGTCGATGTTTGCGATGGGGCTGGTTTTCTTTTCGTAATCCGTGATTTGACTGTAGCCCCTGCCACATACGTCTTGTGTTTGAGCTATTGATTTGCAACTCTGTCGCTTGTTTGATTGCCTTGTAGAGGGAATAGCTACACCTCTGACTATAATCGAAGCAAATTCTCTTGGAAGAGAATGCGGTTGGCATTTGATTGTAAGGAATTCTAAGTCATGTGAACAAAAGGACTTGAATTCCTGTGTTATGATTAACGATTCATGGTGTAATCACAAGGCATACACCCCCGCCCTTCTTACCAGAAAGTTGTTTGTTTCTGTTGGCGTGATGCATTAAGAAACTGGGTGGCTGTACCGACTCTGATAAGATATCCTGAGTGTCTCCATGAAACAGAGAATGTTCCAATCTCTGTCTCTCTGGAAGGCAACTCGTGCCCTAATTACATCTACCTTGTTATCTAGAGATTGGATATTGGTGAGTAATACGCTCGGAAGAGTATGATGTGCTCGCCTTCTAAGTCTGACCAGTACCATGTTGTGTGTTCCTTCTGCCTCTCCTGCGGCGATGGCGTTATTTTGGGTCGGCCTCTGGGATATGATCCCATGTCCAGGTTGGAGGTACGAACAAAGGATCAGCATCGGGATAGACATACTCCTGGACATAAATTTGTTAATTGACATCACTTTTATTTCCAATAGTTCTTCCTGGCTGTATGCAATAACACTTCAGATTTTCTGGTCTAACAAAGTAAGAAATAATACATTAAAAAACCAAATAACTGCATAGTTTTCTAAGGACCTGAAGCGAGGTGACCATCTCCGTCAGCACCATGTTGTGTGTTCACATTGAGTCGCGCAATAAGAGCTACAATGCTAATGTGCTCTGGGTGTCGCTGAGTAGACAGACCCCATGTCATGGATACACAATTCATAGGTAAGGCTGTACAGTGAAATAAGTATACCCCCAATTCTATTCTAAAGTTTAATACATGCAGTGTGATTTCAGATTTATCAAATTAAATGGTCCTTGGTTGATTTTATATGACATTCCAACCTCGTTTAGCATGATCTATTCAATTATGGCATAATTCTACTATTTGTATTAATTTGCATCACTGTCAATTACAATTTATTTTGAAGGCTGACCGCAAAGTCCACTATTGTGGCTAATCCTTATTGAGGCTAGCTTCGCATAGATGGGTCCGACCACCAATAATCAAATAAGAACTGACTTATAAATAAAGTTATTTTAGATGACACCTAGATATTAGTTAGCTAACAATAGCTTCTGAAAAATGTTGTTTTGCTATAGTTTTTGGGGAAGGACCAACACTGTAAGTGTACGAGACAACTTAACCAGCATCATAAGCATACGATCGATGAACCGTTGTGACATGAACTACGAATGATTGTGTAATAACCACATAAAAAATGAATGAACGCGTAAAATTATTATGTGCTATGCAGTCATATTCAGGTCCTGATTGGTCAACACGTCAAACACCCAAAAATGGCATTCCATAGAAACCAGGTTGAGAATGAAATGACAACAAATGAAACAACGAAACAGCACTGCAAGTAAGTGAAAGAAATAGGTGTTGATGTTTTACTGGTAATGGGGATATACGTAAATACCAACAAAAATGAGTATAACCTTTATTTTACTTGGCAAGTCAGTTAAGAACAAAGTCTTATTTACAATGACGGCCTACCCCAGCCAAACCCAGACGACGCTGGGCAATTGTGCGCCTCCCTATGGGACTCCCAATCATGGCCGGTTGTGATACAGCCTGAATTCAAACCAGGGACTGTAGTGACACCTCTTGCACTGAGATGCAGTGCCTTATACCGCTGTGTGTGTTTGAACTATTTAACTCTACGAGAAAGCTTAAAACGAGCCAGGTATAACGTTAAATAATCAGATATTGGTCAAAAATGTCATATTGGTGCATCACTAAATCGGAATCCATGCGTCAAGATTGTTTCGATCACGCGGACTGGGATATGTTCCCGGGTAGCTTTGGAGAATAAGATTGACGTATACATAGACGGTGACAGAGGTCATGAAGTGATGAAACAGAAACCGTGTATAGATGGCCGCATTCGCACAAAACTGATAGTGTGAATCACCGCATTTTATCATGGCAAGGTGACTGAGAATATGGCAGAATACAAACAGAATACAGTACTCCGTGGCCGACGCGAGAAAGACATTGAAGCGTGTTAACCTTCGCAACATCCCCAGCCGCGTCCTCTGCGCACGCTCTGACTAGCTGGCTGGAGTCTTTACGGACATATTCAATCTCTCCCTATCTCAGTCTGCTGTCCCCACATGCTTTGAGGTGGCCAGAATTTTTCCTGTACCTAAGAATGCAAAGGTAACTGAACTTAGTGCCATAGTGCAATAGTCATCATCTTCTGTCATCCTGAAGTGCTTTGAGACTAGTCAAGGATTATTTCACCTTTCCTTACAGTCTCCCTAGACCCACTCCAATTTGCTTACAGCCCGAATAGGTCCACAAACAATGCAATCGCCATCACACTGCGCACTGCCCTAGCCTCTCTGGACAAGAGGAATACGTAAGATATTCCTATGTAAGAATGCTGTTCATTGACTACAGCTCAGCATTCAACACCATAGTACCCTCCAAGCTCCTCATTAAGCTTGAGGCCCTGGGTCTGAACCCTGCCCTGTGCAATTGGGTCCTGTACTTCGACGGGCCGTCCCCAGGTGGTGAGGGTAGGTAACATCTGCACCCTGCTGATCCTCAATACTGGGGCCCCATAAGGGTGCATTCTGAGCACTCTCCTGTACTCCCTGTTCACCCACAACTGCTTGGCCACGCACACCTCCAACTCAATCATCAAGTTTGCAGTGACACTACAGTGGTAGGCTTGATTACCAACAACGACGAGACTGCCAACAGGGAGGTGGTGAGGGCCCTCGGAGTGTGGTGACAGGAAAATAACCTCACACTCAACGTCAACAAAACTAAGGAGATGATCGTGGACTTAAGGAAACAGCAGAGGGAGCACCCCCCTGTCCACATCGACGGGACAGTAGTGGAGAGGGTTGTAAGTTAAGTTCCTTGGCGTACACATCACGGAGAAACTGAATTGGTCCACCCACATGGACAGCGTTGTGAAGAAGGCGCAGCAGCGCCTCTTCAACCTCAGGAGGCTGAAGAAATTTGGCTCGTCACCTAAAACACTCACCAACTTTTACAGATGCACAATCGAGAGCATCCTGTCGGGCAGCATCACCGCCTGGTACGGCAACTGCTCCACCCACAACCGTAAGGCTCTCCAGAGGGTAGTGAGGTCTGCACAACGCATCACCGGGGGCAAACTACCTGCCCTCCAGGACACCTACACCACCCGATGTCAGAGGAAGGCCATAAAGATCATAAAGGACAAGAACCACCCGAGCCACTGCCTGTTCACCCCGCTATCATCCAGAAGGCGAGGTCAATACAAGTGCATCAAAGCAGGGACCGAGAGACAGAAAAACAGCTTCTATCTCAAGGCCATCAGACTGTTAAACAGCCCTCACTAACATTGAGTGGCTGCTGCCAACATACTGACTCAACTCCAGCCACTTTAACAAATGCAAAAATTGATCAAATGTATCACTAGCCTCTTTAAAACAATGCCACTTCATATGTTTATATACCCTACATTATTCATCTCATATGTATATACTGTACTCGATACCATCTACGGCACCTTACCTAGGCCGTTCTGTACCATCACTCATTCATATATTTATATGTACATATTCTTCACTCCTTTACACATGTGTGTACAAGGTAGTTGTTGTGAAATTGTTAAGTTAGACTACTCATTGGTTATTACTGCATAGTCGGAACTAGAAGCACAAGCATTTCGCTACACTCGTATTAACATCTGCTAACCAGTTGTATGTGACAAATAAAATTTGATTTGATCAGCTACACATTATGCCAATGCTTGGGAAAAAGGGCAAATAGCTTTGGTCAGATGACAGTGCAACCGCATTGACAGTAAATAGGCTTCACGTGAAAGCCAGAGATACACACTGCTGCCAGGTAGTCATGGGCTATGGAAGGCAGAACAGGGTGAGGAATGCTAGTGTTCGCCATCGACGATTGAGATCTTGACAGGCTCAGTGGCATGAAAGATGGTGATCCAGAATCCTTAGCTCAACTTCAAATGGAAAAAGGACAACTCGCAAGAGCAAGTCCTTGGGTGGTTCGTCCAGAAGTCTTCTGACAGACAAAACATTCACTGGAACTGAGGTGTGAAACCTACCGCAGTTCTTTAATTCCCTCCATCTCAGGGAAGTGTTTGAAATGTCCCGCCAAACCAGACAACCCTGCTGATTGGTTCCGGTACGAAGGGGGAGAGAGTCATCCAAGCCTCCCCATAACCTCTCCTATGTTTGGCATGTTTGTGCCAATTGGAAAAATGTGGGATTTATTCTTCATGTACCGTACACTCAGAGAAACAGTCCAATAGTGAATGAAATGACGTTTGCAGTCTGTAGGCGTCAAACAGCGCTTGGTTAGGCAACACAAATAAAAATAATCACACAACATACTTTACACTAATCCAACATTTTATGAGTCCTTCATGTTTGAGGTGCTGTTAGAAAATGGTGCTTTAGAAAATACCTTGGTCCCTTGTTGAATGAGTAGGCCTATTTTCTTTGAAAAAGGCGTGCCACTTTATGTGGCCAAAAGGAAGTATCTGGGTCCGAGGTCCCTGCCATCCAGTACCTCTTCACTATGCGTTGTCAGAGTAGGAAAATAGTCAAACTCCAGCCCCTGAAGTCCTTGACTCGCTCTGCGACTGCACAGCACAGATAAACCAGATTAACCAAATAGCTACCCTGGTCTAGCTGCATAGACCCTTTTTGCACCAACTCTGGACTCAACACATACACTGCTGCTTCTGTTTATTATCTTTCCTGTTGCCATGTCACTTTACCCCTACTTGTACGCACATGTCTTCCCCAATTACCTTGTAGCCCTGCACATCAACTCGGCACTGGTACCCAGTGTATACATTTTGATTGATTTGCTCGGTCACCACTGTTGGAATGAGGTAATAGGGGTCGCATCACTTGTCGAGGAGTATTTTCTGATCCACTTCCTGCATATTAAACAGCATCAACAGGAAAACATCTGGGAGTTTAATAGCTGTGGGGAGAAATGTATGTTAGCGTACAAGGCTGGAAAAATGGCAAATGGGGAAGATTATTACATAACGGATGGGCAGTTTGATTAAATATAGTCCAAGGTCAAACAAGGAGGCATTCGTATGAAAACCCCGATTGTCACTTGATTTCACTCTGACTTTGCAAGGTTTTCAAAAAGGTAAGCAATGGAGATTCCAGTTAAGATTACTATTCCAAGATAGATTAGATGAATTGAAAGCTAGGACAAACGTCAGATATATAATCTTTTCCTTTGAAAGAGTATGTTCTGAAAGATTCTTCTTCAAAAAAATTGGCTTTAAAATAACATTAACATTTTCTGAATCCCACAGCGATTTTGAAATACTTCAGATAGCTGAAAACAAATATCTTCCATATACACTACATGGCCTAAAGTATGGGGACACCACTTCAAATTAGTGGATTCATCCATTTCAGCCACACCCATTGCTGACCGGTGTATATATAAAAATTAAAAAAACGAGGACACAGCCACGCAATCTCCATAGAGAAACATTGGCAGTGGAATGACCTTACTGAAGAGCTCAGTGACTTTCAACGTGGCACCGTCATATGATGCTACCTTTCCAACAAGTTAGTTTGTCAAATTTCTGCCCTGTTGGAGCTGCCCCAGTCAACAGTAATTGCTGTTATTATGAAGTGGAAAGGTCTAGTACAAACAACGGTTAAGTTGCAAAGTGGTAGACCACACAAGCTCACAGAGCGGGACCACCAAGTGTTGAATGGCGTAGCTCGTAAAAATAGTCTGTCCTGCCACACTCCCTAATGAGTTCCAAACTATCTAAAACAATGTCAGCACAAGAGCTGTTCGTTGGGCACGTCACAAAATGGTTTTCCATGGCAGAGCAGCCGCACACAAGCCTAAAACTACCACGCGCAATACCAAATGTCGGCTGGAGTTCTGTAAAGCGTGCCGCCATCGTACTCCGGAGCTGTGGAAACATGTTCTCTGGAGGGATGAATCAAGCAAATGTGCTGGCTCACGCCTGTGAGGCAACCCGGTACCAAATTGTCACCCGGTGCAAAAACACACCTACCCGGGCCAGATTAATCGTACCACCTCATTGAATAGAAAGGGTGTTCTCCCATTCAAAAGAATGGGCATAATGGGTGGACTTGCCAGCCATTGACTATACCCATAGGAGCAAAGCAGGAAGTAAAATCTTGAAGTGTACCCATCAATATGTGCTGTGATTTGTTGAATCAACTCACATTACATTGCATGAGGCCCATCAGTTTGCATCATTTGAATGAACATTGTACATTACCATGGAAATGATTGCATCACGCACGGCAAGCTGTACCGATGTGCCCAGTCTTGAAGCAACAGGAACAGCTTCTACCTTCTAATATCTGCACCTTCACTTTTTGCACCAACTTTGAGTCATCACGCTGCCGTTACTCTTGATTATCGTTCAATTTAGACCAAGTTATACAGTTGAAGTCGGAAGGTTACATAGGTTACATAGGTTACATAGGTCGGCGTCATTAAAACTAATTTTACAACCACTCCACAAATTTCTTGTTAACAAACTGTAGTTTTGACAAGTCGGTGAGGACATCTACTTCGTGCATGACACAAGTAATTTCCCCAACAATTGTTTCCAGACAGATTACTTCACTGTATCACAATTCCAGTGGGTCAGAAGTTTACATACACTAAGTTGACTGTGCCTTTAAACAGCTTGGAAAATTCCAGAAAATGTCATGGCTTTAGAAGCTTCTGATAGGCTAATTGACTCAAATGATGTCAATTAGCCTACCTGTGGATGCATTTCAAGGCCTACCTTCCAACTCAGTGCCTCTTTGCTTGATATCATGGGAAAATCAAAAGAGACCAGCCAGGAGCTCAGAAAAAAATTGTAGACCTCCACAAGTCTGGTTAATCCTTGGGAGCAATTTCCGTCGCCTGAAGGTACCACGTTCATCTGTACAAATGATAGTACGCAAGTATAAACACCATGGGACCACGCAGCAGTCATATCGCTCAGGAAGGAAACGCATTTTGTCTCCTAGAGATGAACGTATTTTGGTGCGAGAATTGCAAATCAATCCCAGAACAGCAGCAGCAAAGGCCCTTGTGAAGATGCTGGAGGAAACGGGTACATAAGTATCTATATCCACGGTAAAACAAGTCCGATATAACCTGAAAGGCCGCTCATAAGGAAGAAGCCACTGCTCTAAAACCGCCATAAAAAAGCCAGACTACGGTTTGCAACTGTACATGAGAACAAAGATCTTACTTTTGGGGAAATGTCCTTTGGTCTGATGAATCAAAAATAGAACTGTTTGGCCATAATGACCATCGTTATGTTTGGAGGAAAAAGGGGGACGCTTGCAAGCCGAAGAACACCATCCCAACCGTGAAGCACGGGGGTGGCAGCATCATGTTGTGGGGGTGCTTTGCTGCAGGAGGGACTGGTGCACTTCACAAAATAGTTGGCATCATGAGGTAGGAAAAGTATGTGGATGTTAAAGCTTGGTCGCAAATGAGTCTTCCAAATGGACAATGACCCCAAGCATACTTCAAAAGTTGTGGCAAAATGGCTTAAGGAGAACAAAGTCACGGTATTGGAGTGGCCATCACAAAGCCCTGACCTCAATCCTATAATGAATTTGTGGGCAGAACTGAAAAAGCATGTGCGAGCAAGGAGGCCTACAAACGTGACTCAGTTACACCAGCTCTGTCAGGAGGAATGGGCCAAAATTCACCCAACTTATTGCGGGAAGCTTGTGGAAGGCTACCAAAAACGTTTGACCCAAGTTAAACAATTTAAAGGCAATGCTACCAAATACTAATGGAGTGTATGTAAACTTCTGACCCACTGGGAATGTGATGAAAGAAATAATATCTGAAATAAATCACTACTATTATTCAGACATTTTACTTTCTTAAAATAAAGTGGTGATCCTAACTGACCTAAAACAGGGAGGAAATTTTTACTAGGATTAAATACCAGGAATTGTGAAAAACTGAGTTTAAATGTATTTGGCTAAGGTGTATGTAAACTTACGACTTCAACTAAAAATATCTACCAGACAATGTATTTAACCAAGTTAGTTGTGTATTTATTATTACTTATAATCATTTTGTGTTATTACTTCCTCTGCATTGTCGGGAAGGGCTGTAAGTATGCATTTCACTGTTCGTCTACAGTCTACAAGCATGTGACAAATAAAAATGTGATGACAACACCAGACAGCCAATGCAAGTGTACCATGAGTTGACCAGTCAAATTGCCAGGGTTAGAGGTTCCAAGCCAATTCTATTCATTCTGATTTCTATGCCCATGACTTCACCAGAATGAATACACCAGAGGTAGAGAATGGTGCTGTTCTAGGTGCTCTACATAGCAGTCACACTACACGCAGCCGCCAACGAATGCATGGCAAGACATGTCATTTATGTCATTCCACAAAATCACACTGCCATCATTTGGCTACCTAATGTTCCTCAAAAAATGAAGCTGTAAAGTTGTTAGCAAGCTCCTCCTTGCTTGGTTTTTCAACCGGGGTGATGTGGAGAGGAAGGTCTGGTGTGTCAACTTTGAAGTCTGGGTCTTTGTATATGATCTGTTTATCTTCCCGCTTCTTGACAGCCTGTGGGACCCATCAGGTTCTAAAGGTGAATGTGTTCTGTTCAGACACTCTTCCCTACCCAGTCCGTAGCCTGTCTGGAGTACTCCACACGGCTTCTCTGGTCTTCTGAAAGATGGAACAGAATAACTCAATGAAAAAACAAAACGAGTCCTAATTAGTCCTTCCTTGCATCCTACTTGAGAATTATTGGAGGTGATTTGAGTGGAGGTACATCGGGTTCCCTCTTTGGAAAGGGTGTGTAAAGGACACAAAAGAGAAATAGAACAAAGATAAAAATCCAAGACGGTATGGTTCATTGTCTTATGTCTCTTCCACCACCCCTCCCTTTCCTCCTAGGCAGGTATAAAACAGAAAGTGATTGTTTTATACCAGCCAACATCAGCAGAGTCAGTAATTAAAGGGCATGAGCTGATATTCTAAATGTTTTAATTTAAATAATGTAAAACGGTTGGGATAGTTTGTTGTCATTACAACTCATGCACCAGCTCGTGACAGAGCCATGTATTTATCTATAGGTCTCTGGCTAGGGCTGTGTCCAACTCATGGACATTAACTAGCGCATGTCATTTTATGCAAATCGACAGCACAACAGAAAACTGATACCTAGAATAAAATATACTATGTGTTACCAGTAATGTTATAATAAAAAAAGGGGAATTGCGTCATGAAGCAGTCAGTAATTTTACCATTACAGTAGTAGCTAAGCTAAAACCACAAATTGGTTCGTTCAGGGAACGGCAAACAAATAACATTAGAAAATTACTTCGGGGTGACTAGCGACAGGTTTTGGCAACGTCGTGAGCTAGCAACATACCTTGAATGGTTAGAGCTTTTCTGTCCATGGTGTGAAGACTGGGAACTGAACCCAGTTTCAACCATTCCCCCTTGTAGTCAGTGGCCTCAAAGTGATGACTTCAGGCGTCGTATATAGCCACCCTAAGCAGGATGTCAGATGGCCTGCAGCCATGCCTGACACAAAGCTCCATCGCAGTCAGGAAAGGGGTGGAAATGTGTAGTGTATTTGTATCTGACCGGAACATACTTGCACCCGGGTATAGTGCACTTCATTTTGGAGAAGGTCACTCATCTACATTATTCGCCAAGACTTACTTTACTTGAGAGATCACTAAGCACGAGATACCAACTTTTGTTTACTTCCTTTAGTTATGATTTTCAATAGTTAGATGCTCTCCTTTGTCCCGCCTCCAGTAATGATTCATTTTAGGAACCAAGAAGAATAGTACCTGCCGGATCACAGACTATACGGTAGACCATGGTGCTAGCACGAAGTAGATCTGTTGTTTTTATTTCACATTAAACACGTGGCAATTCAACGCAGAGACTCCAATCATTGTTTATAGAATAATACAGTTTAGTGCATTAGGTAATTCCTTATTTTATCATTTCAGCAACAGCTTGTGCCGAGACATCTAAGTTTCTTGCGACACTAGGTCTACCGCCGTTTATATTATCTACCAAGTGATATCTGAAATGGATGTGGCATCCACGGGGGAAGAGAAACATCTTTCAGACAGAAGTGCTGCCAGTAAAAAGGAGTATTTCATCGCAAAACACTAAAGTAAAATATCACAACTCAGCTGGTGCCGACATGAAAAGCAATGAAGTCCCATCATACAAATACGGCACGCTGGAAAACAGAAGTGCCTTCACATCCACTGCCTTTGCTCCTGTTGCACTGAGAGGATGTCACATTACATGGTTCAAAAAGTGCTGGGTCGTGTTCAGGGCACACGGTTGTAAAAAAAAATAAAAAAAATTTAAGTCTGAAATTGAAAAGGACAATGAGCATTTCTTATTGGATAAGACCAAGCATTCCCCCTCCCCATTTCAGTCTTTTCTTTGGTCCCTAATTAACACAACCGTGGGGTGACATGAAGCTACACCCTTTATTGCTACACAGGCCCTTTATTGCTACACAGGCCCTTTATTGCTATTCGTTTAGAGTCTGTTGTCAAGCTAAACATGGCATGACATTGAGTGACAGCAAGTTTGCATGATAGCACAAACAGACTCACACTCAGGCTAGGTCTGGTGGAGCCAGACCAGCCAGTAAGGCATTATGTGGCTGGCAGAGGGACCAGGACCGTGCTGCTCCTACTCTGTGTGAGAAGGGAACCCTGGGAATGTGGGAATGCAGATCCGCCACCAGCACCAAGCTGTGCGCACATATACACCCTTTAATACATGCACACACCCACTTTAATGCACACACACACACACCCCTTTTAATACACGCACAGTGAGACACGCGCACAGCCTTTAATAGAGCCCCATTACATTATTTCACAGAATGTCACGGGTCGCAATAATAAAAGCTTCGGGATTGGCTGGCACCCAGAAAAGGGAGGGGGCAGAAAATGGGCTTTGCTGCCACGCACGGCGGGATCAGTCGGTAACTATTCAATCCCTTTCAACTAAACTCCTTCTTTGAGAACGTTTGGTGCATTTGTGTGAATATGTGTTTGCACATTCCTACACTGAGGCAGCGGCACGGCATTCGGTCTTGATTTATACAGGCTGTTAGTCCATTCATGGTGACACCATCGGCTTGTTGGTGAATCGGTGAGGGGGAAAAAAAATGGGGCTTGGTGGTGAAAGGAGAGGGACATGTCAGTCTTCAGCATCAGGATAATTAGCAATCTGATGCTATTAAAACCACACCGTCACAGGGATCTAATGAACAGGCTACATAACAGAACGTTCTACAGACACGCGCTGTTTGGAATCCATACACATGGATATCACATCAATCCAGTGTGGAGTATATGTCCACACCATACCCATCTGTCATGGTCTTGTTACAGTGTGCCGGAGCGGTGAGGCGCCAATAATGTCTTGCATGTTACCGCCACCCCGCCTCTTCCCTCATCAAGCGGAGCCCCTTTCCCAGAAGAGACGCCCCCCCACCTCTCCTTTCCCCTACTCTCTGAATGATGAAATCCATCCTAGCTCCCATGACACCAGTGCATCCCTGCCTCTCCCAGTCTCCTTTCTCTCCCTCCTGTGATCTCTCCGGGGTCCACAGTAGCGGAGAGCTCCCGCTGGGTTTGTGTGGCTGAGTGTTGGGGTTTTCATGGCTACACCCCCCCCTCCCTCCTCCCGACCAAACCCCCTGCACAGGCTTGCACCACAATCAAACAGTTCTGATCAAGCCAGGGAAGGCTGTATTTATCTTCACAGGGGAGAGAGCAGCTTAATCTGCGAGACTGGAATTGCTCATTTACATTGGAGGAGTGGAAGAACAGGCACACTGCTTCAGATCAATGCTCATTATGATCTTATGATGTCACAGTGGCTGGCTGGGGTTCGATGGTTACATGTCTGCTCTATTCTGTGGGCACATTCAATATGCAGCCAACTTTAAAAAAGGCAAGACATCACCTTGATTCATAAATAACTCCATATTATTTGTAGTTCAGTCAGTCATCATTTACCAAATGATATACTTCATAGTTTTGACACTCTCGAACACAGCCTGTGGCCCTGCTGCTGCTGCTGCTGCAGGCAGCTCCGCTGATAAGGGGCTGCCTGCCTCTGTGCACTCACTGGAGACCAGAGGCAGGGCTACTGCGAACCCAAACACCATCCGCAGCAGAAATGGGAGCATGTACAAGCGAACCTTGCCGAAAGCCTGCTTGAGATTCCCCAATTTGCAGTGTGGATTCTGGAAACAGTGAAGCGCAATAAGGTGTATTGTATGTTTAAAATATGAGGCCTAGACACAAATGTGGATGTGGGCATTGAATTGTACTTAGTTAAATACATATTCAAAATGAGCCACAATTTTTTTTACAAATATAACCCTGTCAATTTAGGCAAATTAATACATGTGAATTCCAGTGTTGACTAATCTCCAATTGCCCAATAACCTAATTCAGCACATCTACTTTTAAACAGTGTGTGTGTGTAGTCTTCCCATGCCTGGCCTGTGCACGCTGGTGCAGAATATCTGGTTTTGTAGAAACGCACACGCTCCGACACTGCAGCACTGCAGTCTATGCTGCATAGCTCTGCAGCAACCAAATTGATTCCATCACAGACATAACATAGGGTGGCATGGAGAAGCGGATTTCCAGTCGAGTGCCAGACATCCAAACACGTAAGGCAACAACTGAACAAATATATACTAGGACGCAAGAGACAAAAAAAAAAAAAAAACAAAACAACTTTGGTTTAGATTATTATGATCGCCATTTAGCAGTTGTTTAACCACCAGCTACCCTTCCTTGGGTCCTCACAAAAAGTTAAATATATGGGAGAACAGAACAGTTACAGAAAACATGAGAAAATAGATTAAAAATAAGATAAGAGCATCACATACTGTCAAGACACCAAGACTTCACACATGAACGTTAAATTACAGGGTTAGAACGATGATCGACTGATACAGGTTGCTGTTTTTTGAAAGAGGATGAAAAAAAGGGGGACAAGTCAAATGAAGAGCATATCCATGAGAGGACATCTCCCCATTAACCTAGTCACAGACAATGAGAACCACCTCCATTCCCTTTCCACTGGACAACACAATGGGCCATATTCCGGTAGTTGCTCTCCTTTCTCCTGGAGAAGTATTCTACAGCAAGCAGCTAATGCAGGCAGCCCAGACAGGAAAGGCAGCTTGCACCCGCCATCATTCAATCACAGCTGGTCAAGACCCCACAGTCTAACACCCCATAGAAACCGTCCCCAGTCCCAGCCTCCTTAGTAACCTCCAGCAAACCCTCCCTCCCACACACAAAGCCCTGCATTGATGAATCTGCTGGCATCCCTTCCTCTGTTCTTCCACATTCATGTTCTGACAGTGTCCCTTTATATTTCCTGCCAGCACTTAAGTAGAGGAAGAAAAAACATTTTCCTGCCTTTATTTGACTGGTCCTTTATGAGGCGATGCCGCCTGACCTCCACATTAAATCAGCTTTCACTTTACTGAAATGACACCAGAGCAAGGAGGTAGTGATGGCACAGGCACCAGCAGCGTCGCAAATGGCACCCTCTCCCCTAAATAAAATGCACTATTCCCCCAATGGGACCTGTTCAAACAGGCGCTATAAAGAGAATATGGTGCATAACTGGTGCAGAGCTACTGTATATGCTGAAATTAAAATACTTTTTTAAAACAATAAATACAAGCCATTTTCATGGGATCCAAATTGGTAGTTACAGTCTTGTCCCATCGCTGCAACTCCCGTACAGACTCAGGAGAGGCGAAGTTGACAGCCATACGTCCTCCGAAACACAGCCCAACCAAGCCGCACTGCTTCTTGACCCAACGCCCACCAATGGTGTCGGAGGAAACACCAGACACCTGGCGGCTGCGTCTTCATGCACTGCGCCCAGCCCGCCACAGGAGTCGCTGGTGCGCAATGGGACATGAACATCCTTGCCGGCCAAACCCTCCTCTAACCCGGATGATGCTGGGCCAATTGCGCACCACCCCTGCGGCCGGCAGGGAAAAATAGGTGTCTATATGCATTAACGAGAAGACCATTTTCCTGAGAGCAGAAAGGCACTCTGATGAATGAGTTGATAGTTGGCATACAATAGTGAGGAACGATCGCATAGTATCAAGAGCTACAACGCATCACTGCCGCTTTTCTTCACTATCGACCATTAGGTATAAGGTGATACACCTGGGGCGAACATCTTCTCTTTGCCCATAATAAAAGGTTTTATCTTTCTGCACATGCACAATGGAGGATGGAGTTCAGGAGATTCTTGGTCTCTAAACCTCATTATTCTCAAAGTCATTTTTGGAGTGCTAGGTTCCTGAAATGTATTCAAAACAGTCTTCTAAGCTCCTGCTAATCCCCAGTCATTCTGGCAGCACATTCAGGGGGGTGGGGGAGACTCGCACCACAATAAAGTCCTGAGCTTCCTTCCTGTGTATGCTAATTTTTAAAAAGTCCCTTACAAAACCACCTCCCCTCCTGGTAATAGTATCAGTCCACTGTGAGCAAATCATAGAATAATTAGAAAAGAATAAAGGACGTTTGAGAGGGTGGTATAGGCAGACGACCAACAATGACACAACAAAAATATTTTTTGAGCTAGACCAGCTACACCCAGTTCTCTAAACAACAAACAAAAAAAAACTTTGGTAGCACTGGTGCTCCCCAATTTAAAAAGGTTAGGAGCACCAAATTAAATTTAGGCGCACCAGAAAATATAGATTTTTTAAACTGATTGAGATACAGCCTATATGAACTCAAGCTACTTTTGAAGCACATGTTGTGCCCTAGAAACTTCATCATTAAGCCCTGTGCAACTGGTTCCTGGACTTCCTAATGGGCCAACCCCAAGTGGCAAAGGTAGGCAACAACACCTCTGCCACACTGATCCTCAACACAGCAGCCCCACAGGGGTGGGTGCTCAGCCCCCTCCTGTTCACCCATGACTGAGTGGCCCTGCACATGTGCAACTAAATCTAGTTTGCTGATCACAAAAGTGTCAGGCATGATTACCAACAATGACGAGACTGCCTCCAGGGAGGAGGTGAGAGGCCTGGCAGAGTGGTGCCAGGAAAACAACTTTCCACTAAACTCAAAAATGAAGGAGCGGATTACGGACTACAGGCAAAAGCAGAGAGAGCACGCCCCCATCCGCGGGGCCACAGTGGAGAGGGTCAAAAGCTTGACAACTTCAAATGGTCCCTTCACACAGGCAGTGTAGTGAAGGCAAAACAGCCTTCACGACACCACAGGAAGCTGAAGAAATGAATCCTGGCACCCAAGACCCTCACAAACTTCAACAGATGCACCATTGAGAGCTTCATGTTGGGCTGCATCACCACCTGGTACAACGTCTGCAACCGCAGGAGGTGGTGAGGTCAGGCCAACACATCATTGGGGGCACACTGCCTATCCTCAAGAACATCTACATCACCCAATGTCACAGAAAGTCCAAGAAGATCTCAGACCTCAGCCTCCCGAGCCACAGCCTGGTCACCACGCTACCATCTAAAAAGACAAAGAGAGTACAGGAGCATCACAGCTGGGACCAAGAGATTGATAAACAGCTTCCATCTCCATGCTATCAGCCATCACTAGCCGGCCCTCCACCCAGTACCCTGCCCTGAACTAGTCACTGTTACCAGCCGGCTACCACACAGTGCTCTACACTGCACCTTAAAGACTGATTTGGTCGATGTACAGTGGGGAGAACAAGTATTTGATAACCTGCAAAATCGGCAGTGTTTCCTACTTACAAAGCATGAAGAGGTCTGTAATTTTGATCATAGGTAAACTTCAACTGTGAGTAACATAATCTAAAACAAAAATCCAGAAAATCACATTGTATGATTTTTAAGTAATTAATTTGCATTTTATTGCATGAAATAAGTATTTGATACATCAGAAAAGCAGAACTTAATATTTGGTACAGAAACCTTTGTTTGCAATTACAGAGATCATACTTTTCCTGTAGTTCTTGACCAGGTTTGCACCCACTGCAGCAGGGATTTTGGCCCACTCCTCCATACAGACCTTCTCCAGATCCTACAGGTTTCAGGGCTGTCGCTGGGCAATACGGACTTTCAGCACCCTCCAAATATTTTCTATTGGGTTCAGGTCTGGAGACTGGCTAGGCCACTCCAGGACCTTGAGATGCTTCTTACGAAGCCACTCCTTAGTTGCCTTGGCTGTGAGTTTCAGGTCGTCATGCTGGAAGACCCAGTGACCCTGTCCCCTTTGCAGAAAAGCATCCCCAAAGAATGATGTTTCCACTTCCATGCTTCACGGTTGGGATGGTGTTCTTGGGGTTGTACTCATCCTTCTTCCTCCAAACACGGCGAGTGGAGTTTAGACCAAAAAGCTCTATTTTTGTCTCATCAGAGCACATGACCTCCCATTCCTCCTCTGGATCATCCAGATGGTCATTGGCAAACTTCAGACGGGCCTGGACATGCGCTGGCTTGAGCAGGGGGACCGGACCTTGCGTGCGCTGCATGATTTTAATCCATGACGGCATAGTGTGTTAATGGTTTTCTTTGAGACTGTGGTCCCAGCTCTCTTCAGGTCATTGACCAGGTCATGCCATGTAGTTCTGGGCTGATCCCTCACCTGCCTCATGATCATTGATGCCCCACGAGGTGAGATATTGCATGGAGCCCCAGACCGAGGGTGATTGACTGTCATCTTGAACTTCAATTTTCTAATAATTGCGCCAAAAGTTGTTGCCTTCTCACCAAGATGCTTGCCTATTGTCCTGTAGCCTATCCCAGCCTTGTGCAGGTCTACAATTTTATCCCTGATGTTCTTACACAGCTCTCTGGTCATGGCCATTGAGGAGAGGTTGGAGTCTGCTTGATTGAGTGTGTGGACAGGTGTCTTTTATACAGGTAACGAGTTCAAATAGGTGCAGTTAATACAGGTAATGAGTGGAGAACAGGAGGGCTTCTTAAAGAAAAACTAACAGGTCTGTGAGAGCCGGAATTCTTACTGGTTGGTAGGTTATCAAATACTTGTCATGCAATAAAATGCAAATTAATTACTTAAAAAACATAATGTGATTTTCTGGATTTTTGTTTTAGAATCAATCTCTCACAGTTGAAGTGTACGTATGTTAAAAATTACAGACCTCTACATGCTTTGTAAGAAGGAAAACCTGCAAAACCGGCAGTGTATCAAATACTTGTTCTCCCCACACGGATATTGAACACTGGTAACTTTAATGTGTACGTGATCCCTCAATAATCTTAATGAAGTCTAAAGATGTTCTCATAATAATGGTCTACACATTCCTCAACTCGGCAGACAACAGAGGTTTGAATATTGTTTTGTGAGTAAGAGTTAGAAAATTGACATTCAAACATACCGAGGATACAATAAAATAAATGTAACTCAATGATTAACCCTGAGCAGTACTGTTGAAATGATGTAAAATGAAAATAAAACAAACACTTTAGAGATAATATTAGGGGGACCCAGCGAGTTAAAGAGTAGGTCCTTCACTGTCAGTCCTCAGCTCAACAGCGAAGAGCAAAGCAGAGTGCAGCGCCGAGAACACATGCAGACACGTCAGGGCAACAAACTCAGCAACTAGTTCGTTGCTATAGCAGCACCATTTGCAGTTTTTGAAGCACAGTAATGTACGATAAGAAAGGATGCGACCGTCTCAGCAGCATGCCTTGAACACCTGAACAGCTCATTTGCATATACAACCACTTTTCTAAAGTGAAACAACTTCCCTTAAAAACACCACACATGAAACCGTTTCATACAAGTGATCGGTGTTGTGGTATGCTATACGGTATGCTATTCAATGTTAACAGACTTGAGGTATGAAAGGCAGAAACAAAATTGGCATTCGCTAACCATACAAGGACGCTGCAGAGCTAGGCATTAACGCTGGTTAGAAAAAGGTTGATTGACATGAGGTAAATACATAATATATTGTCAATAACCACTAACACCATTACCCATGGAGTTAATATAACCGAATAACTTATAAGGGCAATATAAACAGGTCACAGAAGTAGTATTGCTTACCTACAGTACCAGTCAAAAGTGCACACACCTACTCATTCAAGGGTTTCTTTATTTTAACTATTTTCGACATTGTAGAATAATAGTGAAAACATCAAAACTATGAACATATGGAATCATGCAGTTTCCAAAAAAAAAAGTGTTAAACAAATCTAAATGTATTTTATATTGGAGATTCAAAGTAGCCACCTTGATGACAGCTTTGCATGTTTGTGTTATTCTCTTAAAATGCTTCATGAGGTAGTCACCTGGAATGGGTTTCAATTAAACAGGTGTACCTTGTTAAAAGTTCATTTGTGAAATATCAATCAGTTGTGTTGTGACAAGGTAGGGGGGTAGACAGAAGATGGTCTTTTACCAAATAGGGCTAAGTCCATATTATAGCAAGAACAGTTTAATTAAGCAAAGAGTAACGACTTTGAATGTTTCTTCGAGTGCAGTCGCAAAAACCATCAAGCGCTATGAATAAACTGGCTGTCATGAGGACCGCCACAGGAAAGGAAGACCCAGAGTAACTTCTGCAGCAGAGGACAAGTTCATTAGAGTTACCAAATTGCAGCCCAAATAAAAACACTTCAGAGTACAAGTAAGAGACGCATCAACTGTTCAGAGGAAACTGCGTGAATCAGGTATTCATGGTCGAATTGATGCAAAGAATCCACAACTAAAGGACACCAATAAGAAGAAGTAACTTGCTTGGGCCAAGAAACAGACATTAGACCAGTGGAAATCTATCCTCTTGTCTGATGTGTCCAAATTTGAGATTTTTGGTTCCAACTGCCGTGTCTTTGCAAGACGCATAGTAGGTGAACGGATGATCTCTGCATGTGTGGTTACCACTGTGAAGCATGGAGGTGGTGGTGTGTGTTTTGCTGCTGACACGGATTTGTTTAGAATTCAAGGACACTTAACTAGCATGGCTACCACAGCATTCTGCAGCGATACGCCATCCCATCTGTCCAACAAGGCCGAAATACCTGTCATTGGCAAGAGAAAGAGACAAGATAGAGGACACAGGGCGGGGTGCCTCTTAAGGATCAGCCGGCGAAGAGTGGGGAATCTGCCTTTACCATCAATATTAATTGAAAACGTACAATCATTGGAAGAGGTACGATCATGAATATCCAACCAACAGGACATCAAAAACATTCAAATCTTACATTTCACCGAATCGTGGCTGAATGACATGGAAAACATTAAGCTGACGGGATATACGCTGCACCGGTTTGAAGAGCACACTCCGGTAAGACTAGGTGGGGGTGGTCTGTGTATATTTGTAAACAAAAGCTGGTGCACAAAATCTAAGGATGTCAACAGATTTTGGGCCAGCAGGGTAGCCTACTGGTAAGAGCGTTGGACTAGCAAGCGAAAGGTTGCAAGTTCATATCCCCGAGCTGACAAGGTACAAATCTGTCATTCTGCCCCTGAACAGGCAGTTAACACACTGTTCCTAGGCAGTCATTGAAAATAAGAATTTGTTCTTAACTGACTTGCCTGGTTAAATAAAAGGTAAAATAATTTTTTTAATTTTACTCGCTTGAAATAAAGTCTCTCATAAGCTGCAGACCACACTATTTGCCAAGAGAGTTCATCTATTTTTTTCGTGGCTGTTTATTTACCACCACAGACGGATGCTGGCACTAAGACCACACTCAGTCAGCTGGATAAGGAAATAAGCAAACCGCTCACCCAGGGGCAGAGCTCCTAGTGGCCGGGGATTTTAATACAGGGACACTTAAATCAGTTTTACCTCATTACTATCAGCATGTTAAATGCGCAACAAGATGGATTTTTTTTAGATCACCTATACTCCATACACAGAGATGCGAACAAAGCTCTCCCTCCATTTGGCAAATCTGACCATAATTCTATCCCCCTGATTCCTGCTTACAAGCAAAACGTAAAGCGGGAAGCACTCTTGACTAGATTAATTTTAAAAAGTGGTCAGATGAAGCAGATGCTAAACACGACTGTTTTGCTAGCACAGACTGGAATAGGTTCCAGGATTCTTCTAAGGCATTGAGAAGTACACCACATTCACTGGCTTAATCAATAAGTGTCAAGGAAGTCATCCCCACGGTACGTACATACCCCAACCAGAAGTCATGGATTAATACAACAAGATCGAATCGTACTACACCGGCTCCGACATTCCTCGGATATGGCATGGCTTGAAAATTATTACAGACTACAAAGGGAGGCACAGCCACAAGCTGCCCAGTGACACGAGCCTATCAGACGAGCTAAATCACTTCTATGCTTGCTTCGAGGCAAGCAACACCGAAGCATGCATGAGAGCATCAGCTGTTCCGGATGACTGTCTGATCACGCTCTCCGTAGCCAAAGTGAGTAAGACCTTTAAACAGGTCAACATTCACAAGGGTGCAGGGCCAGACGTATTACCAGGATGTGTACGCCAAGCATGAGCTAACAAGTGTATTCACTGACATTTTCAACCCCTCCCTCTCGCTCTGTCAGTAATACCAACATGCTTTAAGCAGGCCACCATAGTCCCTGTGCCCAAGAACACCTGCCTAAATGACTACAGACCCGTACCACTCACATCCGTAGCCATGAAGTGCTTTGAAAGGCTGGTCATAGCTCACAACACCATTATCCCAGAAACCCTAGACCCACTCCAAGTTGCATACCGCTCAAACAGATCCACAGATGAAGCAATCTCTATTGCACTCCACACTGCCCTTTCCCACCTGGCCTGATCACCGACAAGACAACCTGGAGGGAGGTGCTCAGAGACTTGGCCAGGTGGTGCCAGAATAACAACCTATCCCTCAACGTGATCAAGACAAAAGGAGATGATTGTGGACTTCAGGAAAATAATATAATAATAATAATAAATGCCATTTAGCAGACGCTTTTATCCAAAGCGACTTACAGTCATGTGTGCATACATTCTACGTATGGGTGGTCCCGGGGAGGACCTTACACGCCCCCATTCACATCGACGGGTCTGTCGTGGAGCAGGTTGAGCGCTTCAAGTTCCTTGGTGTCCACATCACCAACAACCTAGAATAATCCAAACACACCAAGACAGCCGTGAAGAGAGCATGACAAAACCGATTCCCCCTTAGAAGACTGAAAATATTTTGCATGGGTCCTCAGATCCTCAAAAGGTTCAACAGCTGCACCATCGAGAGCATCCTGACTGGTTCCATCACTGCCTGGTAAGGCAACTGCTCGGCCTCCGACCGCAAGGCACTACAGAGGGTAGTGTGCACAGCCCAGTACGTCACTGGAGCCAAGCTGCCTACCATCCAGGACCTCTATACCAGGCGGTGTCAGAGGAAGTCCCTAACAATTGTCAAAGACCCGAGCCACAGACTGTTCTCAATGCTACTGCATGGCATGCGGTACCAGAGCACGAAGTCTAGGACCAAAAGGACTCAATAGATTTTACCCCCAAGCCATAAAACTGCTGAACAGGTAATCAGGTGTCCTGCCACCCCCTCCAACCCCTCTTTTAAGCTGCCGCTACTCTCTGTGCATAGAGAAAGTCACTTGAACTATACCTACATGTACATATTACCTCAATTAGCCCAATAAACCGATGCACCCGCACATTGACTCTGTACCGGTACCACCTGTATATAGCCTCGCTACTGTAATTTTACTAGTTCTCTCTCTCTCTCTCTCTCTCTCTCTCTCACACCCCCCTTAACTTATCTAGTCTTTACCTAATACCTATTTATTATTTAAAAATTGCACTGTTGGTTAGGGCTTGTAAGTAAGCATTTCTCTGTATTCGGCACACGTGACAAATCAACTTTGATTTGAATTATGATTTTTAATTAACTTACAAAAGTGAAAAGCTGAAATGTCTCGAGTCAGTAAGTTTCCAACCCCTTTGTTATGGTAAGCCTAAATAAGTTGAGGAGTAAAAATGTGCTTAACAAGTCACACAATAAGTTGCATGGACTCTGTGTGTAATAATAATGTTTAACATATCTGTGCCACACACAATTATATTTATACAAGGTCCCTCAATCGAGCAGTGAATTTCAAACAGATTCAACCATAAAGACCAGGGAGGTTTTCCAATGCCTCGCAAATAAGGGGAATAATAATGGCACCTTGGTAGATAAAAAAAAAAAAAAACACATTCCCTTTGAGCATAGTAAAGTTATTAATTACACTTTGGATGGTGTATCAATACACTCAGTCACAAGAAAGATACAGGCATCCTTCTTCACTCAGTTGCCTGACAGGAAGGAAACCGCTCGGGGATTTCACCATGATCCCAATGGTGACTAAGACAGTTAAGAGTTTAATTGCTGTGATAGGAGAAAACTGAGGATGACATTGTATACTAACCTAATTGACAGAGTAAAAAGAAGGAACCCTGTGCAGAATAAACCTATCCCTAAACATGCACCCTGTTTGCAACAAGGCACTAAAGTAATAAAACTATTCCTAAACATGCATCCTGTTTGCAACAAGGCACTAAAGTAATAAAACTATTCCTAAACATGCATCCTGTTTGCAACAAGGCACTAAAGTAATAAAACTATTCCTAAACATGCATCCTGTTTGCAACAAGGCACTAAAGTAATAAAACTATTCCTAAACATGCATCCTGTTTTCAACAAGGCACTAAGTAATAAAACTATTCCTAAACATGCATCCTGTTTGCAACAAGGCACTAAAGTAATAAAACTATTCCTAAACATGCATCCTGTTTGAAACAAGGCACTAAAGTAATACGGCAAAGAAATTAGCTTTTTGTCCTGAACACTAAGTGTTTTGTTTTGGGGCAAATCCAATACAACACATTACAGAGTACCACTCTCCATATTTTCAAGCATAGTGGTGGCTGCATCATGTTATGGGTATGATTGTAATCATTTAGGACTACAGAATTTTACAGGATTAAAAAAAATACATTAGGCAAAATCCTATAGGAAAACATGGTTCAGTCTGCTTTCCAGCAGACACTGGGAGATTAATTAACCTTTCAGGAGGACAAGAACCTAAAACCCAAGACAAAATCTACAAATCAGGATTTGCTTACCAAGACAACAGTGAATGTTCCTTAGCTGCAGAGTTACAGTTTTGACTTATGTTTGACAAATCTATGGCAAGACCTGAAAATGGTTGTCTAGCAATAAATCAACAACCAAACTACCCTCAAGTATCTGAAATGTCATGATCAACTGATTTGATGAAAAGCATACCGTTACTTGCTGTACAACTGATGGAGCTAAAAATGTGGAATAAATTGGAAATGTATAATAATAATAATAATAATATATGCCATTTAGCAGACGCTTTTATCCAAAGCGACTTACAGTCATGTGTGCATACATTCTACATATAGTTATGACTACGCTCTTCAAGAGGTGACGATAATAAAACCAAATAGTTAACATTTATTTAACAATCCCTTGAAAACGGCACGTAGTTGTCAATGGTTTTAGCGGAGCTAGGGGCCTCCTTGCCTCCCAGCAGCCAAATGGAACTTTCTGAACCAGTGACATTTTATTAATAACGACCTATAGGAAGATGAAAACGTTGCGTCGGTAATACAGGTCAATTCTTTTGACCTGAGTTGGAAAGAAACAAGCCATTTTCACTGTAGGAACAGTGCAACCATGACAACATCGAACCTACACTCACGTTCTTCTCTAGGGCACTTGGAAACAACGGTACAGCGAAGCCTCAGCATGACAACAATTATCAGGGAGATTTATTTTGGGACTAGCAAAATAAACTCCTGGTCACACAGAACACTACCAATTTAGAGCCCTGGCTACACCAGCAAGACTAGATGAGCGGTTTCCCTGTTTTACATTGGAAGCATCTCCTGGGGGGTCTTTACCAGTGGATGGCCTTTAGGGTAGAGCAGGGATCAGAACCAGCGGGTCCACACAGACAGGCCAGATCTTTCCCACAGCCCCTCTGTCTACATGCACAGAGCAGAAAGAGATGGTAGAGCAGAACATTAAAACATACTTATGTAGCTCTCCTTCGTTCTTTTCTACTTTCTTTTTTTACACTCTCAACCCAAATAAACACATTTTTAAAAAGGTTATTTTCTCCTCAAACCATTTAATAATTTCCCTATTTAATTTCACTCTTTCAAGCTCTGGTGAAACTGATAAAATAGAAGAGATGAAAGTGTAAATTCCACAACCAAATACCGTTACAAAATGTAATCTTATGGACTGCTGCTATATTGATTACCTAAAAAGTTCCAACAGCAATGCTACATTATGGTTCGCTGTAGGGCACCATTGTAGTAGTCTAGAACTGCCCATGGCAACCTACCTGCTCTCATGCAGGTGTGGACTTGGGCAGGAGACAGAGACATTGCAAATTCAGCTGCAGTGTGGTGTCTGGGCTGATGGACAGACACACTCGTGCCAGTGTTTACCCTCCCAGGATGGCCCTGCAGTGATTATAATTAAGCAGCTCTTATTCGCAGACATAATCAAAACAGGGCCCAGCAGGGTTAATCTTCCATACAGCAGGGACTAGGAGATGGTTCCCTGCTGATTTGATCTAGTGGTTTGGGCATTGTCTCAGGTGGCAACAAGACATAAAACACCACAGGAAACATTTGCATTTTAATTTTCCGTTGTAAAACATTTTGCTTCAGCGAGCCCTAAATGAATACAACACTAAGCACAGATGTTGACTGTGCTGCATGGTGGGGGACTAAAAGATGTGCTGCTGAGATTTCAATCCACTGACTAGCAGGTCATGGGGGATGGAATTAAGATCAATCCAGGCCACTGCCTCAAGTTGTCAGCTGCAGAGATCATCTTGGGTAAAGTCCTCAGGAAAAGGTGTTCAGGCACAGTGACTGACTGCACTAACACCGCTGATTGTTTCCTGGTTGTAGCCAGTGTCATCCTCAGATTGGGGTGGAGGGGATCAGCCAGGGAATTTAGTGCCCCCCCCCCAAAAAAAAATGATTTGTTCCTTCTCTTGATGCAGAGGGATTTCGGTGTAATTGCTCTATGTTTATGTATAGTGTCCCTGAGTTGCACTGTGGGGTGGGTTGGAAGGGGGGGGGGGGGGGCAAGGGAGGCAGATTAATGGTCAACATGTCAGTGGAACAGGCGCACTATTATTCTATTACACATCACCACCTAAGATCCCTGCACTGAGGGGAATAATGAATAATGCCATGAAATCTTGTTTAAAAACAATTTATGGCACAGACGTCATCTTGTGTCTGACTGCGAAGAGATGACTGAAAGCAAGCCCTGGCATCGCATTTGAGTACATACCATCACTATATCAGAGGGCTATGGAAATAAGAATAACACTGGACAAAATAAACAAAAAGTACACTTTATATGGTAGGAAAGAGCCAGCAATTCACTTTTAGGCTGAAGTTAATTTTCATTTCTGACATACTGATTTTAATCTGGTGTTTTTTTATTAACTGGAGGGAATTTGTCAAATAAAACACCAAAATATTTTGAAAACGTAAGACTACAACACAGTACTTCATTATTCCTTAGCTAGTAACCCCCATATTTCCTATCCTTCATAAACTTCTATATTTAACCCAAGACAGCTAACAATCTAAAAAGCCTTAACACAGTCCTGGGGCTATGCTGTGTGTGCTGGGGCTGGCCAGACAAAGACCTAGAGAGTTATTCCCTTTCGCCGGAGGGAGAGGAGACCGGTGCCAAGGGTTTATTGAAGGAGCATACCAAGCCAGTAGGACAGGGGGAAGAAGCACAGCTCTGCCCTCCAGCCAAGCAGGTGTCCGCCAGGAGCATAAAGAGGCATTCACTCTGGACCTGGCCTCCCTCTCGCACTACACAGGCAGTCACATCACAGCCACCTTTGCCCACAGCACTGACGGAGTGTAATCTCCCCAGTAAGACACTGTACTTTGATCAATCAACCTACAGGGACAGCAGAGTGTGGTGTTACTGTACTTTATTTATTCATCCAAATGTGCATGCAAGTTGAGGCAATTTAATAAATTGACATGATTTTGCTCCTAGGTCAGACATGTACAATATTATTGGAGTAGATGACCAGCTAGATAGACACTGGCTCATAGTAATAGATGGCATTTCTTTGTATCATTTTCAAGGATGAACCTCTTTACGCGAGGTCCGCCTTATAACCGCCGAGGGATAAAGCACTTGCTTGATGCAGGATTCATTCCAAATCCAATCGTATTTGTAACATGCGCCAAATAAAACAAGTGTAGGCCTTACCGTGAAATGCTTACTTACTACAAGCCCTAAACCAACAATGCAGTTCAAGAAATAGAGTTGAGAAAATGTTTACTTAAATTAAATATTTTAAAAAGTAACATAACAACGAGGCTATATACAGGGGTACCAGTACCGAGTCAATGTGCTGCACAAATCACTTCCATTACATTCTATGAAGCCTCTCAAAAATAGTTGTTTGGCACTACCATTTTCCCAGGAATGGACTTAAGCAATAGCTACAGAAACATACAAAATGATGATACGGAGTTAGATTCACGTCAGTGTAGGATTCATACAGGCTATTCAGCACAGTATCCACCACCAGACTTAACGCTATAGGAGAAAGATAAATAAATGGAGTGATTATGCAAAACTAAATGTAGCATAAGATGCAATGCTTGTGATCCTATAAGAACAACAGCTTACATTTGAACCCCACCGCAGAAGCGTCAGGTATCTTCCCAATTAAGTAGCATAGTTGTGTTTGGGGGGGGTAACTTGAAAAGAACTAGGGCTCATCACTCACAGCCCACACTCTCCCAATGCATTGTGGAAAAGTGAGAAAAATAATCTGCTATATTTAGAGCCAAAACTAGTGTAAATAACATCCTGGTATTTAAACCATATTCCATTTTCTAAATATTGCATACTATTAAACATTCTATTTTCGCATACTGAGAATGCATCGTTGCGTTGTTTCCCGCTATTCATTACTAATTGATCAGCTGACCACAAGGGTGTGTTCTCGGCCCTCCACTGTACTCCCTGTTCACCCATGACTGCGTGGCCATGCATGCTTCCAACTCAATCATCAAGTTTGCAGACACTACTACAGTGACAGGCCTGATTACCAACAACGATGAGGCGGCCTACGTGGAGGAGGTGAGGGCCCTCTGAGTGTGGTGTCAGGGAAATAACCATCGCTCAATGTCAACAAAACAAAGGAGATGATCATGGACTACAGGAAACAGAGGGAGCACACTCTCCCATCCACGAGACAGTAGTGGAGAAGGTGTATTATTCCTTGGCTTACACATTATGGACAAAATGAAATGGTCCACCCACACAGACAGCATGGTGAAGAAGGCGCAACAGCACCTCTTCAACCTCAGGAGGCTGAAGTCATTTGGATTGTCATCTAAAACACAAACTTTTACAGATGCACAATCGAGAGCATGCTGTCGGACTGCATCAATGCCCGGTACGGCAACTGCACCGCAGGGCTCGCCAGAGGGTAGTGCAGTCTGCACAGCACATCACCGGGGGCAAACTACCTGCCCTCCAAGATACCTACAGCACCCAATGTCACAGGAAGGCCCAAAATACAGACACGACAACCACCCGTGCCACTGCCTTTTCACCCCGCTATCATCCAGAAGGCGAGGTCAGTACAGGTGCATTAAAGCTAGGACTGAAAAACAGCTATCTCAAGGCCATCAGACTGATAAGCAGCCATCACTAACAGAGTGGCTGCTGCCAATATACAGACTCAAATCTCTTGTAACTTTCATAAATGTAATAAACGGATTTAATAAAAAAGGTATCACTATTCACTTTAAATAAAGGCACTTTAATATTTAAATATCCTACATTACTCATCTCATATGGATATACTGCATTTTATACCATCTACTGCATCTTGCCTATGCCGCACGCCATCGCTCATCCATATATTTTATATGTACATATTTTATTTATCCATTTATAAGGTGGTTATTGTGAATTTGTTAGATATTACTGCATAGTCGGAACTAGAAGCACAAGCATTTCAATACACTCACATATGCTAACCATGTGCGTGATCAATAAAATTGGATAACTCTGCCACCTTCCCCATTCAACATCCGCTGTACTTCAACATAGCTGTCGCCAAGCAGGACACGTGTGGGTTTGAGATATCGTCGGGTCAGAAATGGCAGCTGAACCCTGACAGATGCCTTGACAGGAGCTAGGCATCGTTTTGTCAAATCTAGCAGACTTAGGATCCATGGTAGCCAAGTGTCCATGATATTGTCACTCACTGCTGGATATATGGCAAACAACAAAAACAATAATTTTGCTGATGGGTCCTTCTGGAGAAATGTTTAAATGTAGCACATGCTTCTCTATTAAATAAATAGACAGCACTCGAATTGGAAAGCACTTGAGTAGAACCAATAACATCATCCATTGTTGGCTGCATACGGAGTGCTCTAATCCATGTGTAGCACTTGTGACAGACACATAAAAAAAAACTATTATTTCCATGCATTTGGAGTAGTGACAATGCACATACAGTGGGTCCGAAATGATTGACAGCCTTGATAAAGATGAGCAATAATGACTGTATAAAATAATTCAAATACTGAGCTACATTCAATGCAACAAAAAAAAAAAAAATTGTTTAATATAGTCATAAGTTCAGTATTTGGTCCCATTTTCCTAGCACGCAATGACCACATCCAGCTTGTGACTCCAAACATGTTGGATGCATTTGCAGTTCTTCTCGGTTGAGTTTCCGATTAATTGCTTTGTTCCGGCATCCATTTGGTACCTCAAGGTCATGAACAATTATTTTAAAATATTCACAGAATAGATCAAAGTTCATTAGAGTTGCCGCCACATTCTTTTGTGGGGGCAGGAGAATTAACTAAATGTGAAAAAGTAGATTCTCAGCGCGGGCCTAATATTCTAAAGAGTTGATTTGGGTTGGGCCGGCCCGGGTTTATGCTTTGCGCAACATTGTAACCTGTTGGAGACCAAAGCGTGTGTGTGAGGAACGTGCCAGTATCTCTCACATAACTAGAATGAGATTCACTTTCTATGATCCCTCTCTGCTCTGATAGACATGAGCCTGCAACTCATCTCTCCAGTGTTGCACTTCATTTATTTCCTGATAGAATTATGGCCGCGCGAAGGATTCTGAAGGAACAGAAGCACCCCTTACGAATTGAAATAAAGCACATTCTGAAAATATTTAGACCCCTTGACTTGTTCCACATTACAGGCTATTCTAAAATATATATATATATTTTTTTAATTACCCACCAATCAATTTACACACAATACCCCATAATGACAAAGCAAAAACAGGTTTAGACACTTTTGCAAAAGTATTTCAATTAAAAACATTTACATAAGTATTCATACGCTTTACTCAGTACTTTTTTGAAGCACCTTTGGCAGCAATTACACTTGAGTATATCACTACAAGCTTGGCACATCTGTATTTGGGGAGTTTCTCCCACTCTTCTCTGCAGATACTGTCAAGCAGGATCCTGTCAACAAAGGTTGGATGGGGAGCGTCAATTGCATAATTATTTTCAGGTCTCTCCAGAGATGTTCGATTGAGTTGAAGTCCAGGCTCTGGCTGGGTCACTCAAGGACATTGAGACTTGTCCCGAAGCCACTCGTGTCATCTTAGCTGTGAACTTCGGGTCGTTGTCCTGTTGGAAGGTATAAACCTTTCTCCCAGTCTGAGGTCCTGAGCGCTCTGGATCTCCCTGTACTTTGCTCCGTTCATCTTTCCCTTGATCCTGACTAGTCTCCCAGTCCCTGCAGCTGAAAAACATCCCCACAGCATGATGCTGCCACCACCATGATGCTGCCACCACCATGCTTCACCGTAGGGAGGTTTCCTCAATCTTGGTTTCATCAGACCAGAGAATCTTGTTTCTCATGGTCAGAGTACTTTAGTTACAAGCAGGCTGTCATGTGCCTTTTACTGAGGAGTGGCTTCCGTCTGGCCACTCTACCATAAAGACCTGATTGGTGGAGTGCTGCAGAGATGGGAGAACCTTCCAGAAGGACACCCATCTCCACAGAGGAACTGTAGAGCTCTGTCAGAGTGACCATCAGGTTCTTGGTCACCTCCCTGACCAAGGTCCTTCTCCCACCGATTGCGCAGTTAACACAGGCGGCCAGCTCTAGGATGAGTCTCGCTGGTTCAAAACTTCATCCATTTAAGAATGATGGACGGCACCATGTTCTTGGGGACCTTCAATGCTGCAGACATTTTTGGGTCCCTTTCCCCAGATCTGTGCCTCGACACAATCCTGTCTCGGAGCTCTAAGGACAATTCCGTCGACCTCATGGCTTGGTTTTTGCTCTGACATTCATTGTCAACTGCGGGACCTTACATAGACAGGTGTGTGCCTTTCCAAATCATCTCAAATCAATTGAATTTACCACAGGTGGACTCCAATTAAGTTGTAGAACAATCAAGGATGATCAATGGAAACGAGATGCACATGAGCTCAATTTCGAATCTCATAGCAAAGGGACTGAATACTAACGTAAATAAAGTATCTTATTTTTAATAAATGTGCTCACATTTCTAAAGGACTGTTTTTAATGGGGTATTGTGTGTAGATTGATGAGGAAATGTGTTATTTAATACATTTTAGAATAAGGGTGTAACATAAAATGTGGAAAAAGGTAAGGAGTCTGAATACTTTCCGAATGCACTATACATTTGCCAAACACCACGAGAAGGCTTATAATTTATTCTCAAAGGATCAATAGCTTATTTTTTTAAATAGCCGAGTTGTGGATTGTAGCCCAATAACAAGCAATAGCCTAGTCGGGAATGGGCAGCCAATCTGTCAATGAAAGAACAGCACTAAGACAAAAAACATGCCTTTCACAACATTTCAAATACAATCGAGGGAAAACAGGTTTTAAAGCAAATGGCTCCTGTTGAAAATAGAACACTATACTGTAGGCTACCAAAATATTTGATAAACCTCAAATATTGTTTTACAAAAGAGAGATAGGCTTTTGACATGAGCTCATCAGCCATCACCAGCAAGTGAGCATCATTGGGTGAGTCAGTTAAACTGTAAAGCATTTTTTAGGACTATAATTGCATCATAATGTAGTCTTCAATATCTGTTTCCACACATAGTTCATTTTTATTTATCTCAGATTTTCAGTTTCTCAGTGTCAAAGTAGCCTGCCATTTTGATTATTTGTGCGGTATTAAAAAAGATTCAGCCAAAGTCTCAAGTCATGTAAAATTGAGTAAAATTGCATGAAACGCATTTATAAAAAGGCCACATTTTTCCCAGAACCTAGGCTACAAAAAAAAAAAAAGTGCCTCTACTTTACTATGACACTAGCAAATGAGATGCCATGTTAAAACACTGTTTGGGGGTATGATCTTAGGCCCTCTAACATTTTCACTCATTATTCATGATTCAGAATGATCTGTAATCATGGCAGCATCCACATTAACATAAAAGTGTTTAGGAAGATTCTATTCTTATTTACAATTTTAAAAAATGACCACACATTATGTATCATTCATTTCTATTCGGCACTAAATCTGAATCAACCAAAACAAACTGCAAATGCATCCACATTTTTTGTAGAGTCACAAGCTTGATGTAGTCATTGTGTGCTAAGAATATAGGACAAAATACTAAACTTGCAAATGCTTAATTTATAAAAAATATTTAGGGGTATCAATCATTTGGAAGCCTTTTATCTTGTTAAAAGATAATCTATTTATCTGAGCAATTGTATTCATATAAAATAATGTCCCCATTTGTTTTAGCATGTAATGTAGCTTAGTATTTTTTTATTTTTTATATCATTATTGCTCATCTTTATTAAGGGTGTCAACTTCAGACTCCACTATATATAAATCTATGAGAAAATCCTACATTTTAATACTGAATAAAAAATGCCACTGGAGAGTGACAGCACGACCTTGTGATTGACTGCAAAAGCTATTTATACAACACTGCATGGCCAATAAATGTCTATTCCATCCAACTGAATCGCTTTTCTCTACAGCAGTAACATCAACAGAATTGAACACATCAAATGCCTCTACAGCGATACGCATGCATTTCATTATATTAGGCCTATCAGTGTTCATAAAGAGTGTTCAGGACTCAAGAGGAAAGCCACATAAGAGGGAATCAACCCCCTCACAAATAATTCGAGCAGCAACTCACAAGTGCCCCCTTTTCCATACTGGGTAATTACAAGAGAAGAAATTAGACTCCATGGCCACCCACTCAATAAGGAAAACGAAAGCAGAGGGAAATGATTGACAGTTCCAGCCACAGCAGCAACAAAATAAATGAAATAAAAACACATTAATGTGTTACATCTCGGAAAAACTGAGGTCCTAATGCATTTCAAAAATACCATGGCAGGTGTTCTATGTGGCAAATATGACGTATCCTGCTGCTGATCTTTCATAAAGTCAATACCAACATCATGCCATAAAATATGTAATCGTTAAAAAAATTATTATGCCTATCAACTTTACATTATTATCCGTCTAATAAAGTCCAAGTTTTTCACCACATTTGTTACTATAAATAAAGTCACTCCACTGTATTTTGCATTGCCAAAGGTTAGCATGAAAACATTATTATTAAGAATTATTGCAAAGATGGTCCAGGTAACTACCAAACTAAAGTTAACATGAGTAAATACGGGAAACAAAGTATATTGAAAGCAGGTGCTTCCACACAGGTGTGGTTCCTGAATTCATTAACATCCCACGCGTAGAGTCACCTTTAAAAATGCAGTCGCCCATTATTTTGGCTACCATGGCTAAAGAGAGCTCAGTGATAATTTTTCACAAATTGGCCATTTGATTAGTCAAAAGATCAATTAGTGGAAAAAGATCTGAATTCAGCTGCCCGTGTAAACGCAGCCAAATGAGCATTGGGGATTTAAAGGTTGTGCGTCTATCACCAGATCAGCACTTATGGGACATTCTGGAGCAGCGCCCGAGACACCATCAACAAAACAAATAATTACGCAATTTTGTCGTGGTATAATGGTGACCCATCCCGCCAATAGAGTTCCAAACACTAGTAGAATATATGCCAAGGCGCATTGAAGCTGTTCTGGCGACTCGTGGTGGCCCAACGCCCTATTAATTAAGACACTGTTTGCAGTTACCTGTAGGTAGTCCATTGTTGGTGCCACGGGCAGACTGAGGCACTTTTCCACAATAGATGACTTGTGTGTTCTTATATATGCAGAATCGGGAGGCAGTGAACTACATATCCTTTTTTGTAGGTTATATTCATTAAAAACACACGACATGGGTTTGCATGCTTTATGAAACAGAACAGTCATTCAAGGGGCAAAGCTGTTGGCTAACGTTACTCTATCGCAATCTATAGATGTCGTTAGGCTACTCAAATCATTTGTTAATCGAATGCATTTTACATTAAATATACATTTTACTAGTCTACAATTGAGTGCCATCAAACAACACCAACTCCGTAAAATCCCCACCACACTGGCACACAAATCCTTCCATGACCATTGCAAAACGTTTGCGTAGTGTGTAGCCTACGACTACGTAGGAATAATAGATTGTTTGTTCGGCTGATAAAATGAAAATACTGCTATCGAATCGACGTTTTCTATTTAACCAAAAATCATTATAGCACATTGATACGCTACATTATAACGGCTCTTACCTTCTCTTCTTCCCTTCCACTGGAGTTGAGGGATAACAACGCAGGAGCAGGGTAAACTTAGCGATGCAATCACTAGATGGTTCCTCGTGTTGATGAAATCACCTGACACTTCTATTCTTCTTCTTAGTCTTTGAATTGCATCTCAAATAACGTCGACAACACTTAACATACATTTATAACCAATCCGAATAATGATTTCTTCTCTTTTCAATATTATTTGTAGCAAACGTCAGGGCTACAGTTATTCTCGTACGGTGCCCGAGAATAATACTGTGTAGTCAGTGATTTGTTATTTGCTCAATATCTGGAGGGTAAGAGGGAACAAATCAACGTAACCTGTAGTGAAATGTTTCCTTCCTTTAAAAAAAATCTGTCCATTATTTATTTAATAGGAATTAAGGCAAGTTAGTATATTGGTAAATAGCCTGTCCCCCTCTCCGTTTAACGGCCGAAACAAAAAATCAATGTGAAAAGTCGCAAACTTTCAATATCCTAGCGTAGAAAATGAGTTTCGACAACAAATAGTATACCCTACTTCAAGAGAAAATGATTGCAATAATTGCCTGGCCAAACTGATCTTCTATCAAATAACAAACAGCGTCAGTACAACAAAACTATCAGAACATACGTCGATTGAACCCCGCCCCTATCGCGGGGTCTTCGAGGAAATATTTATTTTGATTGGGTGAACGTAGTTAGTATCTCCAACGTGGTTGGTTTAAAATCCGTCTATCTTTGTAATGTCAGCGGTAAATTCAAATATGCGGCCATTTATACGAATCTTCCTACTTTGACCAAATGAACTCACCTGAACATGATAAAATGTGTATGTATGAAGGTAGACCTTGGCTACCATAGACATTCGATGTTGTAGGCTATATTAAGTAAACACACCACATGGAACAAAGTAGAGTTCGCCAGAGGCTTGGATGGATGGTTTAGGCCTAGGCTCAGCTCCTCATGGGGGATGGTCCTATGACAGCATGACAATAAATTGACCACCATAGTCCCTGTGCCCAAGAACACTAAGGTAACCTGCCTAGATGACTATAGACCAATAGCGCTCACATATGTAGCCATGAAGTGCTTTGAAAGGCTGGTCATGGCTCACATCAACACCATCATCCCAGAAACCCTAGACCCACAACAATTTGCATATCGCTCTATCACATCCACAGATTATGCAATACCTATTGCACTCCACACTGCCCTTTCCCACCAGGACAAAAGGAACACCTACATGAGACTACTGTTCATTGACTACAGCTCAGCGTTCAACTGTATATTACCCTCCGAGCTCATCACTAAGCAAAGGATCCTGCGACTGAACACCTCCCTCTGCCAATGGATCCTGGACCCCCAGGTGGTGAGGATAGGCAACAACACATCTGCCACGCCGACCCTCAACATGGGGGCCCATCAGGGGTGCGTTCTCAGTCCACTGATGTACTCGCTGCTCACCCACGACTGCGTGGCCGTGCACGACTCAAACACTATTATTAAGTTTTGAGATGACACGACGGTGGTAGGCCAGATCACCAACGACGATGAGACAGCCTATAGGGAAGTAGTGAGAGGCCTGGCAGTGTGGTCTCAGTACAACAACCTCTCCCGGAAAGCTGGCAAGACAAAGGAGTATATGGTGGACTACAGGAAACGGAGGACCAAGCACACCCCAATTCACAGAGACTGGGTTGTATTAGAGCGCATCAAGCTTCAAGTTCCTCTATGTCCACATCACTAAGGACCTATCACAGTCCAAACACACCAACACAGTAATGAAGAGGGCACAACAACACCTCTTCCCCCTCAGGAGGTTGAAAAGATTTTGGCATTGGCCCTCAGTTCCTTAAGTTCCACAGCTGCACCATTGAGAGCATCTTGACTGGCTGCATCACCGCTTGGTATGGCAACTGCTCGGTTTCAACCGCAAGGCGCTATAGAGGGTAGTGCGTGTGGCCCAGTACATCACTGGGGCTGAGCTTCCTGCCATCCAGGACCTCTATACCAGGCCGTGTCAGAAGAAGGCCCAAATAATTGTCAATTTTATCCCTACCCACATGTACATACTATATTACGTCAACTACCTCGTACCCCTGCACATTGACTTGGTACTGGTACTCCTTGTATATATATTTTTTTGTGCAAATATTTGTCTTACTTTTTAACTTTGCACTGTTGGGAATGGGTTCGTAAGTATGCATTTCACTGTCAAGTCTTCACATGTTGTATTAGGCACATGTAACCAATAAAAGTGATCTCAGTAAGTCCTACTCAGTAGATGACTCTGAAACATCCTACAGTAGGCCTAGGCCTAACAGTGTTTTCAATAATTCACAAAACTAGGACAAAAACAATGACAATACTTTTAAAGGAGGGGGGTTTCAATTAACTGCTTGGCCCCCAAAGCCTCTCCAAACACATGGAACCTTCTCAGTAGCCTATAATCAATCAACCATGCACCAAACATGTATTCTCAAAGACTGCATGGTTTCCAACAGAGCACCTACTGACCATCTTGTGTATAAAGGTCTTATTTGCAAACGGGGCTTTGTTTTTTTTTTCAATTTCCCAGTGGTTTTGAACGCACTGAAGTCGGAAGTCAGAGATTTCAGAGCTTTCAATGGCTTCTATGGTTGTGGCTAGATGGAGTACAGCTATGGACAGAAGTTACTTTACGTAGCAGGTTAGGAGAATTAGGTTAAGGTTAGGAAAAGGGTTAGAGTTAGCTCAAATTCTACAGTTGTCCCCGACGCAACTAGATCGTGCTGTACCCCATCTAGCTACAACTGTAGAAGCCATCAGTTCCTGGGAAACCATCATTATCACCACAGGTGTGCTTGTATACCAGAGACGAAGAGGAAGCGAGACATCCCACTTCCTCATTTTTTCTGTTTCATTGGACATTTACATCAGAGGAGACTGGTGGGGAGAGCTATTGGAGGACGGGCTCAATGTAATGGCTGGAATGAGATTGATGGAACAGTATCAAACAATTATTATGACATGTAAACAATCTTAATCTGTGTTCTAGTGTTATATTTGATCTGCACGTGTGCCAGCCTCCCTCTTACGCATGAGTTAAGTGCGTTTGGAAAAACTGAAAGCTTGCATCTTAGATATAGTTTTCACGTCCAAATTGTATCCAAACTGGCCTGCTCGCCTCCCTACCACTGAGGAAGTACAGTTCCCGCTCAGCCCAGTCAAAACAGTTCGCTGCTCTGGCCCCCCAATGGTGGAACAAACTCCCTCACGACGCCAGGACAGCGGAGTCAATCACCACCTTCCGGAGACACCTGAAACCCCACCTCTTTAAGGAATACCTAGGATAGGATAAGTAATCCTTCTCACCCCCCCCCCCCCCCTTAAGATTTAGATGCACTATTGTAAAGTGACTGTTCTACTGGATGTCATAAGGTGAATGTACCAATTTGTAAGTCGCTCTGGATAAGAGCGTCTGCTAAATGATTTAAATGTAAATGTACATGTATATGTCCGTACTCAAATAGGCAGAGCAAAAATAACATGTGGTAGAACGTTTATTTTGTCTGGTGATTTTATGCATTTATTTAAGTCCCATCGGGTAGCCTGATTTCAGATGTGTCCATCTAAAACAGGATTTTTAGAGAAATTGATATTCTTGCAAATAATTTTAACGTTTAAATGAACTATTAAATTTGACTATCCACTCAAGTTTTCAAGATATGTAACTTTTGAAAGACAGCATCATATGATGCAAAATACATCATATGGGGCTGATTTCTGTACTTTGAAAGTTACATATCTTAATTTGAGTGCTGACAAGCAACACATTTTGGGACTATGTCAACAATGGACTAATGAAACAAATGCCAAAATGCAGTTTTTGGGTGCAGTTTACCTTTACCTTTAAGTAAACAGGAACTGGCCATTGTTTTTCCAAATGTAAACAACTGCGTGAACTCTTCATTTATCCATTATCTTTGTTTATACCTTTTTTACATATTTCCCACTAATTGTGTCTCCATAGGAAACACTGACTAAAACGACCAAATTGTTGCTACCCAGTCACACATGTATTGGCAAAAATGCTAATATCAACTAATTGAAATGGTCTATCAACTAATTGAAATGATACAACTGACATTAACTTTCCAAATAATGATATGAGAAATCTGGAAAATCTCCTGTCTTCTCAGGGTTATGCCACGTTCATATCTTGGCGGAGTGCTGAGGGAATGCAAAAACCATTGACTAATGCCGAAATGAATTGACAGGCAAAACCGCGGCCATGTTTGTTGCCATTTTCAGTGGTGCGTGACTTCAGATCGAGATACAAGTTCAAAACACCTGGGTGGTCGGAACTCGGATGCTCGGCGCTCGGATTTCCGACTCCAGTGTGTTCAAACAACTAGGAATTTACGAGGTCAAATCATGACTTCAGTGAAATTCAGGTCGGAAAGTCGGGGCTCTCGAAAGAGGCCCGACTTTCCCGAATTGGATGACAATTCAAAACGATTATGCCCAATCGGAGCTCGTATTTTTCCGAGTTCCCAGTTGGTTTGAACGTGGCATTAGCGAGCTAACGTAACAATGACATCGCCAACAGGTGTGATCGGGGACTTCGATTTGAGAAGTTGTTTCTGCCTTTCTTCATACTGTACTACCAATTACTTGTTGGATGAGCGTTCAAGTGCATTTTCCCCATCGAATTTACACGTTTTTCCCGTCATATTTATAAGTTCCCGACATGACATGAATGCAACATTAGTATCGGCGAATCACAGTGTGTGTTGCTCGATGGTCGCCATTAGAGTGGATGCACCCGATTTACGCCCAGGCCATTCTGGAACCATCCACGGTGCGAGCGGAGTTCTCATTCGTCCAGTGACATTGAACTGAAAGTTCCGGTCTAGCCTACTGACAAACTAAATCAACTGCACCCTAAACTGCGAATACGTTTTTTATTATTAGCCAACCGAATGGATTGATCTTCAGAAGCAAGTGTAACAGTGAGTACGTTTTACTTTACTAAAAGTAGGTAACCAGGCAGATTAATTGTAATATATTCTTATTTTGTATTGTGTTGCATAACAGACCGGTAGCGAAGAGTTGTCACTTTCCTGTTTTGTTCTTGTTGTGACAGCTATCTAGAGCATGCCTGCTGCTTTTAGCTAGCTGGCTAGTTTGCTAACTCGCTACAAGCTGTGTTTGATCAAAGTTGTTGACTAGAGGGTAACATTATAAGCAAGGGGCTATAATTGTCATTTTGTTGTCTTGGTTCTCAGATTGGTTCTCACATTTTTGCTCACTTATAGCTAGCTAGCGTCATTTCTAACTATTGTAACGTTAGTCAGCTAGCTTAACCAGAGATATCAGAGAAAGGATTGGTTTAACAAGCTAACCTTAATGTTGTTTGCAACTAGAAATAATAGGTTACTAGCTATGTGTTCTTCTTATCTAGGCCACTTCATAATAAATCATTATTAGTTGACGCAGGTGTGTCGCTGTAGTGCTGAGTAGGCACAAAAGCCTGCACACACTTTAGTGGTCACCAGGTGCTGACCTCGTGTGTCAGTTTGAGTTTTTTAAAGGATACGCTGATCTGAGTTTGACATTAACTTTTTGAGCTACTTGTAAAACATTTTCTTTTACTTATCCAAAAAGCTCAAGTCACTTGTTGCCCCCCCCCCCCCCACCCAAAATGTTTATATGTTTATATATATGTAACTAAGCTAGCCGTTTCACATCCGTTACATACACATATATAACACATATATATATATGTATGTGTGTTTATATATGTGTATGTAACGGATATTGTATATGTTATATATGTGTATGTAACGGATGTGAAACGGCTAGCTTAGTTAGCGGTGGTGCGCGCTCTAGCGACTCCTGTGGCAGGCCGGGTCGCCAGGTGTATAGTGTTTCATCCTACACATTGGTGCAGCTGGCGTCCAGTTTAAGTGTGCATTGTGTCAAGAAGAAGTGCGGCTTGGCTGGGTTGTGTTTCGGAGGACGCACGGCTCTCGACCTTCGCCTCTCCTTAGTACGTACGAGAGTTGCAATGATGGGACAAGACTGTAACTACCAATTGGATATCATGAAATAGGGAGAAAAGTAAATAAATAAGCTACGTGGTGAGTTGATGCCTATTCGGCAGCTAGTAGGCTAGGTGAATTGATCAGACTACTTTGTATGTGTTTGTTGGCTAACTTGTACTTTACAAAGTTGTTGGAAAGTTACACAAATTATAACCTTGGTAGCCTATAAAATATTGCAACATTACAATTAGCCTTCAACCAAATACGTTTTAGTGTCTTTAATAAATAATTCCCTCCCAGGGCTCGAAATTAAAGGGCGTCCTGTCATCCCCGGGATTATGATGAATAAGTATATGGTTTAAAACGGACTCTAGGACAACAGATCCAAAATTCATACAATCACTGCACATATTAGATTTTTTTTAATCAATGAGGCTGATTCAATGTTTAGCTTATAATGTTGATCAAGTTTTATTTCTTCATGTTATAAGCTCAACAATGTGCACATGTCTGCAGGCTACCTGCGAATGTTTCCAAAATGCATTTAGTGGAAATCAACACTTCTCAAAAGTGCACTGCACGCATAAGCTGTTTCATGTGACAGATTCAAATAGTTTTTAGAAATTTAGAAAGAGGGAGATCTGAGGATGCTGTAACTAACATGGGTTACTAGTATGATTAGGATTATGCCTTTGGCTGCTGGACAATAAAATGTTGTTTTGAAAACCAATAGAATATGAGGAAAATGCTTGTTTCAATGGCATATTAAGTGTTTATGGCCGTATTTTGGCTAGCCTACTTCGAATCACAGTAAGACATGCTTCATAAAACGTCCAGGTTTTAAACAAATACGTTTTACTGTTAAATAAATAGTTAAATGCTGACCATCTCCCCTCAAATTCGAGGTGGGTGATGTGCGGTGTGCAACAGGCACTGTTCTTCACACTCCGATCTTGTGACCATGAACGAACCGTGCCTTGAGGATGTAGACAGAATCAAGCCTTCAGACTTTAATGTTAATTATCCCATTATATTTGTCGAACATGACTGGTGTTTAGCCTATATTTATGTAATTAAAAGTGTAAATACATTTTTATGGCACCTCCCACATGTCAGCACGGTTTGGACATGAGGCTTGTATGCATATCACCTACGCTTTCACACCTTTTTATTTATGTAGGCCTACATGAAAAAAATATTTAAATATTATTCCATGTTGGCCTCTGATGCAATTCTGATCGGAGTAATTGTTTGATATTGTGACTTATGTTTACTTTTTCAAGACAAGAGGACAAGTGTTAGGTCAAAGTCCATTGTTTCACATCATTTGATCAATCTAATCACTTCTCTATCAGATTACAATAAAGTGTGTGGACACAAATGAGGGCTTGTCAACAATATTGCTGTCCTGTATTGAATATTTCAACATCAGCCTACCACTTGGATGAGGTTAGGAGCTTAGCATACAGTAGCTACAGAATTGTTAGCTTGTGTAAAAATACGGCAGCAATTTTTCAACTAACCTTTACGTAGCGAGAACATTACTTCCTCTCAACTTGGAAGTTACCAGTGTCTTCTCATCTCCCATCGCTAGTTGCAAGAGGAATGTAAGAATTTATCAAATGCACCATTAATTAAACGAAATGCACATTTTTACTCCATGAGGTAATCCAACAATGTGTATGCCTCCATATTGTCTATTTCAGATCTTCTCGTATTGCTCAGGACAGGTTGGTGTTGGAGCAAAAATGTATTTAATTTATTAACCAAGCATTTTTTTATTCTTCTGTTCCACCTGCAACTAGCGATGGTAGACGAAGACACCGGTAGCTTGTTGAGAGGAAGTAACTTCCTTGTTATGTGAAGGTTAGTTGAAAAAGTTCTGCCGAGGCTTTACACTAGCAAAGCTGTAACGGATGTGGAACATTCTCATATCACGTGACTTTTCTGTAGCTAGGGCTTGGCACAGCTGTGGCAGATGAAATTGCTTCCTGCACAATCCTGTATGATATTTAGTCTGTCTCCTTTGTAAATTGAACCTAGGCCATGCCATAGTGTAGAGTAGTCTTGTGAAGACGCTGACTGCTCTCACACTTAAGAAGTCAATTGCAGCAATCCCCCCTCGCCCCTTTTCCCACTTTACTGCTTTTCTCACTATACTATCATTTTCTTCCAGCTCTTGTCAACATGTCCAAGTTTTGAAATTGACCGTGCCCAGTGTAAGAGAGCGTCCCCCACCCCTAAGACCCACATGTGTATCATCTTCTTCAAGTTTGACCCTCGGCCTGCATCCAAAAATGCCTACAGGTAAGGCCTCTTCTCCTTGCCTCTGTACTATATTTAAGTAATAATGCCCGAGAAGCCGGTGTTTGGAGGATATATTGGCACTGGTGTTTTCAAATAATGATTGACAAATTTCCATGAACTTTATTTTGATGAATTTATTCATTCTATTTCATCCTTCCACAAGATATGATCCTGAAACCAATCTACGGTTGCTACCCAAGCCGGCTCGGCTTTCGTTCTATTGGTTCGGTTGCCAGAGACGCTTGCTAGCTAGCCAACTTAGTCACGTCAAACAGTGCAGACTGCAGACGAACAACAAAGTAGCTGCATTTGCATTTGTTTAAGCTGATTTCAAGTGACGTTTATTTGGATACATCCATAACATTAAGCTAATGAGGCACGATTTTGCCTGTCATAGAAAATGTGCTCTCTCGTTAGGACACTGTTGTTCAGGGAAGCTAGCCATTATTTCTTTACTTATTTTGTACATAATGTTGCCGCTACCGTCTCTTATGACCGAAAATAACTTCTAGACATCAGGACTGCTATTTCTCACCACAGACTAGCAGAATTATATATATTTTTCTTTCATGACTCTGACGAGCCCGAAGCAAAGAGGAAGCAGACCCCGATACCCGTGATCTGCGTGAAGAGGAGGCCATTCTGACTCCTGAGAATTCGCAGGCAATCAAATAATCCCGCACTTCCATCCATTCTGCTCGCAAACGTGCAGTTTTTGGAGAATAAAATTGACGAGTTCCACGGAAGATTAAGCTAACAACCGCACATTACAAACTGTAACATTTTATGTTTCACGGAGTCGTGGCTGAACGACAATATCAACATACAGCCGGCTGGATGTACCGTCAGGATAGAACAGCGGCGTCAGGTATGACAAAGGGCGGTGGACTATGTATTTTTGTAAATGACAGCTGGTGCACAATATCGAAGGAAGTCTCGAGCTATTGCTCGCCAAAGGTAGAGTATCTCATGATAAGCTGTAGACCACACTACCAAGAGAGTTTTCATCTGTATTCTTTGTCGCGGTTTACATACCACCACAGTCAGAGGCTGGCACTAACACAGCATTTAATGAGCTGTATTCCACCATAAGCAAACAAGAAAAGGCTCACCCAGAGGTGGTGTTCCTAGTAGCTGATGACTTTAATGCAGGAAAACTTAAATCCGTTTACCAAAATTCTATCAGCATGTTAAATGTGAAACTAGAGGAAAAATAACTCTGGACCACCTATACTCCACACACAGAGACTCATGCAAAGCACTCTCTCTCTCGCCCTCCATTTGGCAAATCTGACCATAATTCTATCCTGATTCCTGCTTAAAAGGAAAAATTAAAGCAGGAAGCACCAGTGGCTAGATCAATAAAACAGTGGTCAGAGGAAGCAGATGCTAAGCTACAGGATTGTTTTGCTAGCACAGACTAGAATATGTTTCGGGATTCCTCCGATGGCATCGAGGAGTACACCACATCAGTCACTGGCCTCATCAATAAGTGCATCGATGATGACTTTGTCCCCACAGAGACTGTACGTACATACCACAACCAGAAGCCATGGATTACAAGCAGCATCCACACTGAGCTAAAGGCTAGAGCTGCCGCTTTCAAGGAAGCTTATAAGAAAAACCGCTATGCCCTTTGACAAACCATCAAACAGGCAAAGCGTCAATACAGGACTAATATCGAATCGTACTACACCTGCTCTGAAGCTCGTCGGATGTGGCAGGGCTTGCAAACCATTAGACTACAAAAAGAAGCACAGCCGAGAGCTGCCTAGTGACATGAGCTTACCAGACGAGCTAAAC
This sequence comes from Oncorhynchus gorbuscha, assembly GCF_021184085.1. Classification (NCBI taxonomy): domain Eukaryota; kingdom Metazoa; phylum Chordata; class Actinopteri; order Salmoniformes; family Salmonidae; genus Oncorhynchus; species Oncorhynchus gorbuscha. Next base: position 48,114,275 of record NC_060176.1, read on the forward strand.
TACTTCTATGCTGGCTTCGAGGCAAATGACACAAATGAGACATGCATGAGAGCACCAGCTGTTCCGGATGACTGTGTGATCATGCTCTCCGTAGCCAATGAGAGTAAGACCTTTAAACAGGTCAACATTCGCAAGGCCACAGGGCCAGATTACCAGGACGTGTTCTACGAGCATGTGCTGACCAACTTGGCAAGTGTCTTCACTGACATTTTCAACTTCTCCCTGTCCGATTCTGTAATACCAACATGCTTTAAGCAGGCCACCATAGTCCCTGTACCCAAGAACACTAAGGTAACCTGCCTAAACGACTACCGACCCATAGCACTCACATCTGTAACCATGAAGTGCTTTGAAAGGCTGGTCAGGGCTCACATAAACACTGTCATCCCAGAAACCCTAGACCCACTCCAATTTGCATACCGTCCCATACAGATCCACAGATTATGCAATCTCTATTGCACTCCACACTGCCCTTTCCCACCAGAACAAAAGGAACACCTACATGAGAATGCTGTTCGTTGACTACAGCTCAGCGTTCAGCACCATAGTGCCCTCAAAGCTCACCAATAAGCTAAGAACCCCGGGACTAAACACCTCCCGCAACTGGATCCTGGACTTACTGACAGGCCACCCCCAGGTGGTAAGGGTAGGTAACGACACATCCGCCACGCTGATCCTCAACACAGGGGACCCTCAGGGATGCGTGCTCAGTCCCCTCTTGAACTCCCTGTTCACTCATGACTGCATGGCCAAGCACGACTCAAACACCATAATTACATCTGCCGATGACACAACAGTGGTAGGCTGATCACCGACAACAACTAGACAGCCTATAGGGAGGAGGTCAGAGACCTGGCCATGTGGTGCCAAGGACAACAACTTCTCTCTCAACGTGATGAAGACAAAAGAGATGATTGTGGACTACAGGACATAGAGAACCGAGCACGTGCCCATTCTCATTGACAGGGCTGCAGTGGAGCAAGTTGAGAGCAACAAACTATCATGGTCCAAGCACACCAAGGCAGTCATGAAGAGGGCACGACAACCTATTTCCCCCTCAGGAGACTGAAAATGTTCTTCAGCTGCACAATCAAGAGCATCCTGATGGGTTGCATCACTGCCTGGTATGGCAACTGCTCGGCCTCCGACCGCAAGGCACTACAGAGGTTAGTGCGTATGGCGCAGTACGTCACTGGGGCCAAGCTTCCTGCCATCCAGGACCTCTATACCAGGCGGTGTCAGAGGAAGGCACCAAAAATTGTCAGACTCCAGCCACCCGAGTCAGACTGTTCTCTCTAATACTGCACAGCAAGCGGTACCTGAGTGCCAAGTCTAGGTCCAAGAGGCTGGTAAAACAGTTTCTACCCCCAAGCCATAAGACTCCTGAACATCTAGTCAAATGGCTACCCAGACTATTTGCAGTGCCCTCCCCCACTCACTCCCTCTTTACACCACTGCTACCCTCTTTTGTCTTCTATGCATAGTAACTTTAATAACTACCTACATGTACATACTACCTCAACTAACCAGTTCCCCCGCACACTGACTCTGTATCGGTACCGCCCTGTAAAAATTATCAATATTATTATTTTACTGCTGCTCTTTAATTACTTGTTACTTTTATCTCTTATTCTTGTCCATATATATTTTTTAAATGCATTGTTGGTTAGGGGCAAGAAAGTAAGCATTTCACTGTAAGGTGTTGTATTTGACGAATGTGACTAATAAAATTGTATTTGTTTCCTCTGTCTCGTCCGCTACACATTCATTACTATGGGACAGTTTTGAATATTGAATTTGAATATTGAAACAATGTTGCAAATGTCAGTCTCCGCTGTTGAAAACTAAATGTTACTCTAAAAGAAATGGGTGATAGTGTCTCTGCTTTTTATAGTGGAGATCAAGTTTATAAATTGCCTGGATGGTCTGATGAGACAGTGGATTGCTCAGTCAGATGGAACAGAGATTTAGCTGGTGGTAACTTGTGGAATAGTCCCCGGCTGAAATGCTCTTTTCACCAATCAGGATTAGGCCCACCCGTTTTATAAATGACCACACTTTTTCCATATTGCCTAGTCTGTATCTGCTCTCATTTGACCTCATAACCTTAGGCCTATATTCAGACGGTGGTTTAAAAAGATTAACACCTCCAGATGTTGAGCTCAAATTGAATTTAAAAAAGGAATCGTAGTGTTGAGTTAGATGCAGGGGACATTCTTCCCATCTCTTGATAAATTTTTTCCTCCAATTATTATACCATGCTCCCTCGAAGATGCGTTAGGCTAGTGCTAAAGTGTAGCATCTCCAATCTGATGTAGCACCCAAAGCAGAGTAGCAATGATAAGAACCTAGAGAATCTGTGTTGCTGTCTCACTGGAGGTTTTCAAAGCTAGCCTGAATCCAAATTGAATTGCTCCGTTTCACTTCACAATTTCAATGAAACGGAACAATTCAGTTTGGATGCAGGCAAATTCAAAGCCTTCCATGTTGGTCTAAAGCTCTGCGGAACACCATCTAGGGCTACCATCGGCTAACCTTTACTACAGTCACTGCTGATTTATCTCAGTGAATGTCCTTGAAGGCCAATGGTAGAGGAGCAGTCAATGTAATTTAAAGCCCTGTTTATAATAATCCCTTGGGATCTGTGGAGCTCTCTACCTGGCCAGGATCTATCTATGCCTTTGCCTCTGGGAGATTGCCCTAGCCTAAGGAAATCACAGTGGCGGTGTGTTAACAATGACTCACTCTGGACCCACAGGATACGTGTAACTTATAGGCCTAGCATCCTTGTGGTTGAATTAGTGCATGTAGGTTATGTCAGTGAGGGGAATGGCAAAATAATGCAAGAATGCTAAATTCCTCTTGAGTGACTGGTTTTCTTCCATGCACCCAATGCCCCAACATACCTGCCTGACAACTATGTTCGGTTTTGAATTCCTATTAGGTCTATGTATTGCGTCACCATCATGATTAGCACTTTCCCTTGCAATATGAGACTCATCGATGGGCGGTATCTTGCTAATCTCAAACGTATACCCTTTTTTTTTTGTAAGTAAAGAATAATTTACATGAATAAATTGTGTAATCATTCTCTACATTCGCACTCTCTGTATGGCTGTACCCTGTTGGTTTTCTTGTTGTTTCTCTCCTAGTGATTCCCATAGGCTCAGATGGATAAACAGATGGATGCTCTGCTCTTTCCTGTGTAAAATCATTAGTGCTTGCTTTGTTTCGGGGACCGCGTCATAGACTCTTGGGGCACACGTGTCACCGCAACCGGCTTTGCGTCATTAGCTTTTGATGCACAGAGGTTGACCCCGATCAGGTCAATTTGTTCTTAAAGAATCCACCTCCCTCTGAACAAGATTCATGGGAGACGCTGTCTGCCGTGAAGGCCGAGAAGAAAGGATACAATTATTACGTATGTCATTGTAGTTCAGTGACTCATTTCTGTTCCGTACTCCGTGAATAAATGCCTCTCTCAGTGGAACTATTTAATCGCTTTGACCGGTGACCCTGTCATGGCAACTAATACGTCTCAGGTAGTTGGCTCTGACAAGGGACGTCGTGGAACACAAACATGCGCAGTGCATGTTCTGTGTGTCTAATGAATGCATATCATTATCTGGGAACAGTGTGTATACCTGACTGGATATTGCTGTTATCTCAGGTTAGATACTGTTCCATCCAGGGCTCTAAAGTGTGGTCAATTGGGTCACATATGCGACAAAAATATTTTTCTGTGTGACTTGCAGTTATAATTTGTGAGCACCAGTGACAATATTTGTATTTATTTTTTAGAATAATTGTTGTAATGATAAGGCTGTGCTGTTGTTTCATTTAACATTACATTTAAGTCATTTAGCAGACGCTCTTATCCAGAGCGACTTACAAATTGGTGCATTCACCTTATGACATCCAGTGGGACAGTCACTTAACAATAGTGCATCTAAAACTTAGGGGGGGTGGGGTGAGAGGGATTACTTATCCTATCCTAGGTATTCCTTAAAGAGGTGGGGTTTCAGGTGTCTCCGGAAGGTGGTGATTGACTCCGCTGTCCTGGCGTCGTGAGGGAGTTTGTTCCACCATTGGGGGGCCAGGGCAGCGAACAGTTTTGACTGGGCTGAGCGGGAGCTGTACTTCCTCAGTGGTAGGGAGGCGAGCAGGCCAGAGGTGGATGAACGCAGTGCCCTTGTTTGGGTGTAGGGCCTGATCAGAGCCTGGAGGTACTGAGGTGCCGTTCCCCTCACAGCTCCGTAGGCAAGCACCATGGTCTTGTAGCGGATGCGAGCTTCAACTGGAAGCCAGTGGAGAGAACGGAGGAGCGGGGTGACGTGAGAGAACTTGGGAAGGTTGAACACCAGTTTCCTGAGTGCAGATTGAGTGCAGATTGATTAGTGTCATGCTTGCACCATTGCTACTGTTTATTTCTAGCACAAACCGTTCAAAAGATCTGACCAATATTAACCAGCGCATTGTTTTTGTCTTCCTGTTGAGGATTGGGTTGCCGCGTTTTACATTCCTAAACCATGTTGTGGGCCGTTCTGAATCTTTTTGCGGGCCTTTAACCATTTTGTTTTACACTTTGTTCAGTCATGTATTTTTTTTACCTCATTAGCTAGTTGTCTTACACAAACGTTACGCTCTTGAAGAGACCGTGTACATTTTTCAATGTAATGCATGTTAGTAGGAAAATAGTGCTTTAACATAATGTCAAAACCTAATTAATATTCCAGAAATGACTTTTTATTTTATTTCAATGGCTGTTTTGTATCAACATTTTTGCTTTTTATAATTAACAAATGTATTTACAGGGTTCTATATTCATTTCTAGGGGACAATATATGCTTCAGAAGTAGCGAGAATTCATATAGGCTACAGTGCCTTCAAGAAGTATTCATACCCCTTAAATTCTAAATGGATTAAATTGTTGCTGGTTTCTCACCCATCTACATACAATACCACATACCGAAAAAGTGAAAACATTTTCCAGTCCCTGCCGCTGAATGTATCCCCATAGCATGGTGTTGCCACCACCATGCTTCACGGTCGGGATGGTGTTAGACAGGTGACGAGTTGTGCTTGGTTTTCTTTAGACATAGCGCTTTGCATTCAGGCCAAATAATCTGAAAATAATAACCTTATATTTTGTCTTTCACATACCTTTTGGCAAATACCAAGCCTGCTGTTGTGCATTTTTCTCAGGATTGGCTTCTGTCAGGCCGCTATCCCAAAAGCCCAGCTTGGTGTAGTGCTGTAGAGAGGAACTCTGTAGTTCTGTCAGATTGGTCATTGGGTTCTTGGTCACCTCCCCGACCAAAGTCCTTGCCTGGTTGATGAGTTTGTTCTGACAGCCAGCTCTAGGCAAAGTCTGGGTGGTTCCATATTTTTCCTAATGATGGAATAGTCCATGTGCGCATGTTGATTTTTGTCCACCCACATCTGACACTATCAGGACACGCAGGCTGAAATATGAACCAACTATATTGGGGTACTGCAGAGCCAAGTCTAGGACCATAAGGTTTCTTAACAGCTTATACCCCAAGCCATAAAACTGCTGAACAGCTAACGAAATGGTTACCCGGACTATTTGCATTGTACCCACACACACACACACACACTTTTGTTTTACACTGCTGCTACTTGCTGTTTATTATCTATTATCACTTTACTCCTACCTACGTGTACATATTTCCTCGACTCGTCTGTACCCCCGCATATTGACTTGGTACCGGTACCCCCTGTATACAGCCTAGTAATTTTATTGTTGCTCTTTTATTTAATGTTTTTTTTGTAATTAGTTTTTTTACTTTAGTTTATTTTCAATATTTTTTCTTTAAATCTTAATTTTCTTAACTGCATTGTTGGTTAAGGGCTTGTAAGTAAGCATTTCACGGTATTCGGAATTTGTTAATTTTGGAGTATTGGCTAGACCAGGGCACTGCCAGGGCTCAGTACCAAAGACAATCTTATATTTTTTGTTTTTCTGCCATGCATAATATGCAGTGGGCTATGTATTGAATAACAACTCAATCCAACAAAAATGTATTCTGTTTTTTGGCGATGGGAGGGCTTAGGCTCAAATATAGTCCTATGCATGAGCGCTAATATGTTTCACGTGCAACATTTGAAATGCTTTGACTTAATCATCACCTTAGAAAGCGCTGTCCATTTCATTGTTTGGCTTTGAAACAACATCCAGTTTGAATTCATTGTTGAACTTCTTTCTTTAAATTGATCGTCACAGTGAGGTCAAAAAGTGTAGCCTAACTGAGTTTTCAAAGCATGATACTGTTTTGCTGATGTGATTTTCAATTGTATTTCTATTGATGTCAGTGGTTAGAGAGGAACAATCGAGCCCTGAGTACCAGGCCATTAACAACCTGGTGGTGGTTAGGGTACTCCTAATACATGTCCTGAGGGTGTAAGAGATTACCGTGACTCAATGGTCATGTGGAATTTGACTGCGGTCATGACTGCCCTAGGTATGAATACTTTCTGAGGGCTCTAATCGATAAAAGAAATCGACAAAGTTAAACACCAGTGCAATGCAATTTTAATTTAGAGCCCTGGTTACAACTGTAGGTTATATTATAGGCCAACAAATGTTGTATAAATACATTGACCCTACATTGCCTCGTAGTGCCAGAACAAAACAAGTCAAGATAGACTAAGTTTCACAGGGAACTTAATGGTGTTCCCTGTGACATTCAATGTAGGCTACTACTGCAAATCGCATCACTTAGGTCCCACTGCGAGCCCACCTCTCTCCCAACGCCACAGATCTACGACAGCTTCAGTTGCCTATTCGTATAGGGCAGCCAAACTGGGAGGAAAAACCCCACAATCGTGTGTGTGTGTGTGTGTGTGTGTGTGTGTGTGTGTGTGTGTGTGTGTGTGTGTGTGTGTGTGTGTGTGTGTGTGTGTGTGTGTGTGTGTGTGTGTGTGTGTGTGTGTGTTGGGCTGGCTGATGATTCATTGGACAGTAGCTGAACATTAATGTGATGTCACTAAGTCATGCACTGTTGCCTTGCTAAATAAGTGACAGTTGTGCAGTGCTAGTAAAAAGTCGCCAGAGATTAATGTCAAATGCAGCATTAGCTACAGCAGTGATAGTCTGTCAGTGTGATGAGTGGCACATTAAGGCCCATTTGTTATGGGATAACTACTGAAAATTGCAGTAGGTGGGGGTGGTGCTGGCAATGTGTAAGGCCTAGGTTTCACTTTCAGTTAAATGCTCATGTTTAACTTGTGAGCGTCTTACCAATCTTTTTCATAGAGACTAGTCTAGTCTAGGGCACAGTTCCTGTTCACTGAGCTCCTTCCTCCAATGTGTGCTGTCTGACAGGTCTTCTTTTTTAAGACGACTATTTTCTTCTGATCCTATGGATCCTCATCAAAGGATGTCCTTCCCTTCCCCATCTTCAATATCATGTTCTCTCTGTTGGAGACACTGTGGGGCAAGCAGCATAGCAGTGGGGATTAAAACGCCCGTTCTAACTGCTCAAATCACTGGCGTCGGCAAACAATTCAAGACCAATTCATTCTCATAATGAGCTAATGTCTATCCAGTCTGTGGAATGGAGAGATGGTCAACTGAGCTGAGTGTTTAAGAGAGCTGATATGGTGGAGAGGAGGGGTGGAGTATCATGTCACTCTTGCTCCCCTTTGTGTGAGAAATGTACATGGATAGTCTACAATCCTGGCTGATTGTGAGGGGTTTCTTTACCCGAAGACTTGGCCTTAACGTTAACGTCATTGTCCAAACGTTGGTCTGATTGAGCATTGAATTCTGTGGCCAGACTTGTCGTAATATTTAACGTTGTCGAAATGTTAGTCTGATTTAAGAGAACTGCCATTGGAGCTGATTTGGCTTTAGAGGGCTGTCAGGAGAAAGCTGCAAATTTATTCTGTCTCCATCCGCTGCACTGGATCAATCTGATACTTGCACCTCCCCTGGCCTTTAGAAGCCTCAGCCTCTCTCTGACATGGCCCTTTTGGAACTCTGAAGGATGAGAAAATGTGTTTGTTTTTTTTGCCTGCTGTTGTATTATGGATTTGATGTGATGTTTGCAGTGGGGCGGGGTCTGGAAAAGCCCATCTCTTGTGATCTGTCTATGCACACTGTGCAGCAGTCCAAGCTGGGTGGAGAAAGTCGGCAGGGGTTGTAATGTTATTGCGTTAAGGTAATCAAGTTACATGGAGAGGCAGAGGTATGGATGTGCATACCAAATTAAACCCTATTTCCTATATAGTGCACTACTTTTGACCAGTACCCATGGGCTCTGGTCGAAAGTAGTGCACTACATAGGGAATAGGGTGCCATTTGGGACACAAGCATGGTGTTGGATCGTGACAGCACATCAGCTTTCTCCTGCTGCTGCAGCTGATGGGGAATGGGATGCAAGTGCCAAACCTTGCCGTGTCCTGAGGGGAGGAATAGTGCACACACAGACAATTAGGGAACATGCAACCTCAGTCAGGAGCTCAGCTCAGTCAGGTCTGCAGCAAGGCACTGCACAGCTCTTTATTTTTCTGTCACACCTCAGGCGTCCGCATGCTTCCCAGCTGAAACAGTTCAGTATATATAGAGTTCCTGCCTATATTATGACACTGTCATTTTTTTTGGGGGGGGGGGGTCTTTTTGGACTTCGGTGAGGGTTTTTTCAGCTGTTCGGGGCCCCCCCTTTTATTTATTTTTCCCCCAAGCGATGGTCTTTTAAGGGAGTATGCGAACACAGCCAAGTTCGGCTAGGCGCCAGCCTAACTGAAGCATACTGACGCCTTGATTCACTCATTGGTGCAGAATGCAGCCTGGCAAATGAGCACAGGTTACTTAATCTTATTCCGTTTATAATGCACAACTTTGGACCAGAACGCTATGGGCCCTGGTATAAAGTAGTGAGCTATATAATATATACATATATATATGTATATGTATATGTATATGTATGTCTATATATACATATATGTCTATATATATATATGTCTATAGGGTGCGATTTGGGCCGCTGAAGACACTGCCAGGGCTCAGTCTCTTTGATTTAAAGAGATGCGACCCAAAACATCATAATATGTCAAGATGGATACCACCACTAGGTTATGGCGCAAAAGTACATTACCTTAAGCGGTTTACCATGGTCTCCCTCATAACTCTAGTCCTTTCTCTTTTTCCCTCAGGCTAATTTTGGCCGCAAACAGAGATGAGTTCTACAACAGGCCAACCAAAGCTGCAGACTTTTGGGCGAGCAACAGCGAAATCCTCAGTGGTAAGTATCTGCACTTGACGTTGAAGTGGCAGAACCACACTGTGGGGCGACAGAGAGAATTGAGTCTTTCTCTGAGAGCCTTTTATTTCACCACAACCCATTTCATTTCAACTCGGCTAGAATGCATTCATGAGCCAGATATTGGTTTCCATGTCAAGAGACAAATAAAATGTGATTTGATCTCCTAGGTCTAAACATTCTCTCCCAGACTCATGGATAGAAAGTTTGGAGTGTAGCATAAGGTAACCAGTCCATCCAGTATGCATAATAATACAGTCTACACTTAACGGTGATTCATAGAATTTGTTTAATTTTGGAGTATTGGCTAGACCAATTATGTACCAAAGACAATCTTATATTTTTTGTTTTTCTGCCATGCATAATATGCAGTGGGCTATGTATTGTATAACGGCACAAAGTAAAAAAGGCTCATATATAGGCCTATGTATGTACTAATATGCTTATGGGTGTTTCACGTGCAACATTTGAAATGCTTTGACTTAATCATCACCTTAGAAAGCGCTGTCCATTTAATTGTTTGGCTTTGAAACAACATCCAGTTTCAACCCATTGTTGAACTTCTTTCTTTAAATTGATTGTCACAGTGAGGTCAAAAAGTGTAGCCTAACTGAGTTTTTTAAAAGCATTATACTGTTTTGCTGATGTGATTTTCAATTGTATTTGTATTGATGTCAGAGTGGTTAGAGAGGAACAATAGAGCCCTGAGTACCAAGCCATTAACAACCTGGTGGTGGTTAGGGTACTCCTAATACATGTCCAGAGGGCATAAGAGATTACCGTGACTCAATGGTCATGTGGAATTTGACTGCGGTCATGACTGCCAATGTGACGGGAATACTTTTTGAGAGGAATTTAATGCACTGATTGTCCCAGTCATTCAATTTTTTCATTATTAAGAGCATAGAGCATTGACTGAGAAAAACAAAATGCATCTCTGAGTATTCAGGCTGTTTAAAAAGTGAACCGGGTGTCAGGCTAAGAAGTGGGATTACAATAAGCGTCCTGTCATAGAGCATTGCTTCTCCTCTGTTTTTGAGTGATTCCTTTCATTTCCTCTCCCTCTCACAGCAGACTAGGAAGTTGTTTTGTTCAACAGCCTTTTTATAGTATTTCTGAGTCAACTATTTCTACAATTGTTTTCCCGTTACACAGGCTTGAGTAGCAGCCATTCAACTGACGGCTGATTCTATGTGGTGTGGCAGAAATGAATGAGTGTGGCCAGTGAGGCTCTTATCTGGTGTGTGGGTGGAGGGATGGTGGTTGGCCTCTGGTTGAAGGTGATGGATCATGTTGATGTGTGGACTCACTCAAACAAACATCAAGTCAATCTCGGCCTGATCTTACAGCTAAACAATGTGTTGATGTTTTATTGCCAATTTATTCATCTATGCCTCACGGGGGAGAGCAGAGCTGAGGACTTTTGAAACCTTTTTCAAGGACAGCACACGCATAGTAGCACTGACTGTCTTCATGTTTGTCGGCTCTACCATCATCCTGGGAGAGTAAGCTCTGGGATTCCAGCAGCTCCATCTCTACCGGTCCCTATTGGGTTCAGGCCTTGGCTGGGTTTCTCTGCAGGAAAGTACCTCTCCTCTGTTCCCTGGCTGTCTCAGTGTGCCTGTATTAATGAGGTGGAAGTGTAGACTTACCATCTTGCCTCTGCACATGCTTCCCTTAGTTACCCCCCCCCCCCCCCCCTCTCTCATAGAAACACACACAGCCTATCTCAGTGTTTAAGTCACAGTTTAGGTCTAGATGAACCGCCTGTATCGCATGGCCCTTTGCATCCAGAAGTTTATTCAAGTTTTCGTACAGTATGAGTATTAATAACTTGGTATTCATTCTTCAGTGGGTTCATTTCTTCCAAGTGCAATACAAGTGCAAAATGGTAAGCGACTAGCAAGTCACACTGGTTGTAATAAAATGATCTATATATCTCTTAACGCTCCACTGCTAGTCGTGTTCCCTATGAGTCGTGTAAGGGCATCGCTTCACTCCGCGTCCAGACAAACAGAATGTATGAGTAGAATTAATCTATTCAGCGTTTTCAGAGTTCCGTGCTCTACATGGTAATGAGGCTCCCATGATGATGAATGCAAGGCAGAGAGGCCTGTCTGTTTCTCAGAAAACCACTGCTCAGCCTTAACTGCATAAAGTACAAAATTGCCTCTTCCTTGAATGTTTTGGTTTTTATGCACTTCTTCAGGATTTTTTTCTGTAACTCACAAAGGAGTAAAACTAGGCAGTCAGCGATGGCTTGGAGCAGGGTGAAACATTTGTACTTCTAGAATTAATAGATTTATTATAAGCAAACTCTTGTTTTGAGTGACTGGCAGCATTATTTTCAGCAATACATGATTGCCATTGTTGATTCGCAGTGAAAAAAAATATATATATATACTAAACAAAAATATAAAGGCAACATGTAAAGTGTTGGTCCCATATTTCATGCGCTGAAACAAAAGATCCCAGAAATGTTCCATTCGCACAAATCTTATTTCTCTCAATTTTTTTGCACACATTTGTTTACATCCCTGTTAGTGAGCATTTCTCCTTTGCCAAGATAATACATCCACCTGACAGTTGTGGAATATCAAGAAGCTGATTAAACCGCATGCTTATTACACAGTTGCACCTTGTGCTGGCGTCAATAAAAGGTCAATGTGAAATGTTGTCACACAACACCTGATGTCTCAAGTTTGGGGGAGCGTGCACATGGCATGCTGACTGCAGGAATGTCCACCAGAGCACTTTCCAGATAATGTAATGTTCGTTTCTCTACCATAAGCCTCCTCCAACATCGTTTTATAGAATTTGGCAGTATGTCCAACCGGCCTCAACTGCAGACCACTTGTAACTACACCAGCCCAGGACCTCCAAATCTGTATTCTTTACCTGTGGGATCGTGTGAGACCAGTCACCCAGATAGCTGATGGAACTGAGAAGTATTTCGGTCTGTAATAAAAGCTCTTTTGAGAAACATTATTTTGATTGGCTGGCTTACCAGTGGGTAGGCCTAATCCCTGCCCAGTCATATGAAATCCATAGATTAGGGCCTAATAAATGTTTCAATTGACTGATTTCCTTATATGAATCGTAACTCAGTAAAATAGTTGAAATGATTGCATGTTGCGTTTTATTTTTGTTCAGTATAGCATCAATCTCACTGTTGTTCTATTTTCAGACAGAGGTGTTACAATGGGAATAAAATTAATGTATGTGTTTTGTGACGGACATGGAGTGTGATGTGATTGTGTGTTGTCAGGGCTGGACCTGGAGGAGGGGAAGGAAGGAGGATCATGGCTGGGGATTAACAAGAGGGGCAAGCTGGCCGCACTGACCAATTACCTGGAGGGAAGGCCCAATCCAGACGCACAAGGAAGAGGTGAGGACCAACTTGGAAGAGAATATACCCACTGAGCAGCCCGATATGTACATTTTTAAGAGGCAGTGTATTCAGAAAGTGTTAAGACCACTTCCCTTCTTCCCCATTTTGTTACCTTACTGCATTATTCTAAAATTAATACAATTTATTATTTTCTTCACCGATCTACACACAATACCTCATAACGACAAAGTATAAACATGTTTTTTGACATTTTTGCAAATGTATTAAATATAAACAGATACCTTATTTATATAAGTATTAATATATAATAAGTATTCAGACTCTTTGCTATGAGACTTTTAAATTGAGCTCCGGTGCATCCGGTTTCCATCGATCATCCTTGAGATGTTTTGCAACTTGATTGGAGTTCAGCTGTGGTAAATTAAATTGATTGGACATGATTTGGAAAGTCACACACCTGTCTATATAAGGTCCTGCAGTTGACAATTAATTTCAGAGCAAAGACCAAGCCATGTGGTCTAAGGAATTGTCTGTAGATTGTGTTGAGGGAAGGGTACCAAAAAATGTCTGCAGTATTGAAGGTCCCCAAGAACAGTGGCCTCCATCATTCTTAAATGGAAGAAATTTGGAACCACCAAGACTCTTCCTAGAGCTGGCCGCCCGGGCAAACTGAGCAATCGGGGGAGGAGGGCCTTGGTCAGGGAGGTGACCCCGATGGTCACTGACAGAGCTCCAGAGTTCCTCTGTGGAGATGGGAGAACCTTCCAGAAGGGCAACCAGTTTCTGAATGTCCTTGAGTGGCCCAGCCAGAGCCTGGACTTGAACCCAATCAAACATATCTCTGGAGAGACCTGAAAATAGCTGTGCGGTGATGCTCCCCATCCAACCTGACAGAGCTCAAGAGGATCTACAGAGAAGAGTGGGAGAAACTCCCAAAATACAGGTGTGCTAAGCTTGAAGTGTCATACCCAAGAAGACTTGAGGCTGTAATCGCTGCCTAAGGTGCAAAGTACTGAGTAAAGGGTCTGAATACTTATGTAAATGTGATATTTCATTTTTAAAATTTGTAATACATTTGAAAAAAATATCTAAACCTGTTTTTGCTTAGTCATTATGGGGTATTGTGTGTAGATTGAAAGAAAAAAAGCAATTTAATTCATTTTAGAATAAGACTAACGTGGAAAACTTCAAGGGGTCTGAATACTCTCTGAATGCACTGTAGTGTTAATATTTCATTCCTCAAAGCTTTGTTCCTAAGAAGCTGCAGCTAACATGGAGCTGGAATGGTCAAATGGATGGAAATGAACCGCTTTTTGAAGGATTCATTCACTAGCAATAGCACCACAACAAGTGAATAGTAGTGTCAGCCAGCCTCCCTCGCCTCCTCTGTTTGCACGCTACAGTAGCTCTCCACTGTCGTTCTGTGTCAGAGCTGTCTACTGCCGATGCTCAGCCCCACAAGTGAAACACCTCCTTGTGTAATAGCAGTTTTCAAATTGTTTTATTTTCTTCAAGGCCACATTTCAGTCTTTTTCCTGACACACTTCATTGTTGTAGTGCAGATACCCCATCTTGGGTAGTAGCCTGTCCTCCTAACAGCTAACTCGCAGTGCTACGTAACATGGAAACTATCTCGAATGTCACTCAGTCCAAGACCTATGTTACATATTTTATCTCAAATGTCCTCCACGTAACTGCATCACAATTTGCTCAATTTATTTTTATTTAACCTGTTATTTAACCAGGTTAGTCTTGTTTTCAAAAGAGACCTGGACCAATAAGCGTTGTTGTGTCGATCATATTGGATAGTATAACTAAATGTGTCTGTGGTTCCAAAACCAAATAGCCAGCTAACTGATGAATCTACTTCTGCTATGTCCAGGGGCCTGCCTAACTGCTCTGTAACCTCTGTGCATTTAGTGTGAATGTAAGAATAATGTTGGTTCCATGTGTTGTAGGGTTCCTGGTGTCCAATTTCCTGGCAGATCAGAGCCAGGACAGCTACTCCTACCTGAAGAGGGTGTCATCTGAGGGACATCTCTACAATGGCTTCAACCTCCTCACCGCTGAGTTCAAGTGAGTCAAGGGATGTGGGCAGACGGATCAGGAGAGGTGGCCAGGGTTTGATGGAGTTCTGAGCAAAACAAAAGACCATGGGATGGGTTGATTTAATATTTTTGGTGAGGTTTGGCCTTGCTACTCAATACACACCTTCTGCATTGTTTTTATTTTGTAAAGTGTGCTTGCTGAAAAAAAGCACGACTTTATAAACTGTTCAGTTATTATTATTCCGCTGGAACCCTTAGCGCCAAAACCGTTAAACCATTGGTCAGTATGCTTGAAAAAAAACACTTTCTGATACTACTGATACTTTTCACACTACAACCATATTTGCATAAATCCCAATTCATTTCATTGGCCGTAGACTTGAAAGGGGAAACTATGCAGTGAACTAGTCTTCAAGTGTTTAAGCGAGAAACGCTATGCAAACTGTGGAACTCGTAGGCCAGTCTGGAATAGGTTGCTTGTAATACAGCTTTTTGATACCATGTATACTTGTTGAACTATAACTGTCTTAAATGTGCATAAAAGCACCATAGGCTTGAATGGATTCCCAACTTCTCTTGAACCATGAAAGCTACAAACACCAAACCAACTTTGACATGAACAGACTGACACAACGTAGATTGCTTGTCAAAAGATTGTCGATGGTATTTCCGGCAACGGCGACGCTCTAACATGACTCTCGTCTGCTTAGTGTCCTCGAACTTTATACATTTTACACTTTTTAGGTATCTTGACGGTTTACCCGTTTGTTGAAAATGTAATACGTCTCTTTTATCGCCAAAACAAAAGATGCCCAAGCTTAAGCAGACGAGGCGTGGAAATGTGCCCCCCACCCCTTCGGCCACGGAGGATGCTAGCTCGGGCGAAACACCATGATGATTCAGAATGGAGATGGACAAGGGTATAACAAATTGTAGAGACACTTTCTGAACGCATAATCAAAATGTATTTGCTGTTTAATCAACTCCATGAAGACCAGAAAGTCACAAAGAGACGACTGACAAAGTTAGAAAAAAAAACACGCTTCAATTCTGGACGTCCGCGAGTACGTGGATCAAAAGCACAAGAAGTTGGAAGACGGCATTTCGAAACTTGAGGAGAATTTAGATTCTCAAAAATGTCCAAAGGTGCTCAAATTTTAGGTTGCAAGGTTTCCCGGAGGCTGTGGAGGGAAGAAATGCCATCTCTTTTCTACAGGAATGGATTCCCAAAATCCTGGATTTACCCCCTTCTCTGCTGCCTGAGCAAAGGGAGAGCTCAAGAATGGAGGTGCTGTCATCAGGATGATGGTGATTTTTTTTTTTTTTACTAATTGCCCCTTTTCCTATTTCATATTTGCGGGATGATGGTCATCGTCTGGTAAAGGTTATTATTTATTCATCATAGCTTGGTGTCTTTTTTCCTGGGGTGCTTGGGTGCGCTTTTGCTGCTACGCGACACAGGTTTCGGGGCACCTTGGAGAATGGCGATTGGTTGACATTTGAGTGTACTGGTAGGCGCGGCTGAGGGTGGACATGAACGCATCCTCCGTTTTTTTATTTTCAGAGACATCCTCAAATGTGGCTAAATAGTCCTGTCTTTTTTATTGCCGATGTTTGTCGCTTTGATTGACATTTTATTTTGTCTCAACTGACAATTTTCATGTTACGGGGATCCATACGCTATACGTATCATTTAGATTGAACCTAATTTGGGTGATGCTATGCACAGCAGGTATATCTATTTTAAAGACTAGCTTCGAATGGGTATGGGGTTTTTAACTTTCAGTTCGGGAGGAGGTTGCATTGGTGGTTTAGAGTTTGCCAAAAGGCACCTAAAGGACCCTGACGTTGAGAAACAAGATTCTCTGGATTGATGAAATCAATAATTAACTCTTTGGCCTGAATGCCAAGCGTCATGTCTTAAGGAAACCTGGCACCATCCCTATGGTGAGTCATGGTGGTGGCAGCAGCATCATGCTGTGGGGATTTTCTTTCAGCGGCAGAGACTGGGAGACTAGATCCTTGAAGAAGACATGCTCCACAGCGCTCAGGACCTCAGCCTAAGGTGAAGGTTCACCTTCCAACAGGACAACGACCCTAAGCACACAGCCAAGACAACACAGGAGTGGTTTCGGGTAAATCTCTGAATGTCCTTGAGTGGCCCAGCCAGAGTCCGAACTTGAACCTTATCGAACATCTCTGGAGAGAACTGAAAATAGCTGTGCGGAGACGCCCCCCCC